>NW_025370035.1:0-1955 GCF_016433145.1 Gracilinanus agilis | reverse complement strand
ACACACACACACACACACACACACACACACACACACACACACACACACATATATCCTGTCTCTATGCCTGGCTCTCAATTCACTGAGACAGGAGGTCCTGGGTTCAAATCTGGTCTCAGATACTTCCTAGCTGTGTGACCCTGGGCAAGTCACTTAACCCTCATTTCCTAGCTCTTACTGCCTTTCTGCTTTAGAACCAATACACAGTATTGATTCTAAAATGGAAGATAATGTTTTTTTTAAATCTCACCTGTTTTTATCCATTCATTTTGATTTTGTTCTTCTCTCTATCCATCTATTTCCTTTGCAGGTTTTTTATTGTCCCTCCTACATCCCTCTACACACTATGAAATATTTTTTAAAAATTTTAAACCATGAATTGTTCAACAAAACAAGTTCTCACATTGTCTGTATTCAAAAATTCACATCTCATTCTGTGTCTTTCAGTGCATCACATCTCTGGCAGGAGGCAGGAGGTATGATTCTTCTGTCTTCTGGGTTCATGGGTTATCACTACAGTGATCAGAGTTCCAGAGTCTTTTGAAGTTCTTTTTTCTGCATCACATCACAGAGGTCTTCCCAGTTTCCTCTGAAACTATCCATTTTGTCATTTCTTGTGGTGCAATAATATTCTTTTACATTCCTGTATCTTAGACATTCTCCCATAGTTGGGCATCCCTTTAGTTTCCAGGTTCCAGGGATTACTAAAAAAAGATTAGCTAGGTGAAGTAGGTGGTTCAGTGTACTGAGAGCCAGGCTTAGAGATGAGTTCAAATCTGGCCTCAGATACTTGTGAGACCCTGGGCAAGTCACTTAACTCTCATTGCCTAGCCTTTACTGCTCTTCTGCCTTAGAATCGATACCCAGTATCAATTCTAAGATGGAAGGTAAGGATTTTGTTAGTTTTGTTTTTGTTAGTTTAGTTTTGTGCATATGGGTCTTTCCCCGCTTTCTTTGATCTCTGTAGGTATAGGCCTAATACTAGTATAGTTGAGTCAAAGGGTAGGCACGATTTAGTCACTTTTGTGGCATGCTTCTAAGTTGCTTTCCAGAGTGGCTAGACCTATTCACGGTGAATGAATGAATGAATGAATGAAGAAATGAAGAATATATTAATTACTTACTATGTGCAAAGCACTGTGCTCAAGGCTAGAGATACAAATAGAAAAACAAGACAATCTACTCTCAAGGAATATGGGGAAACAACACATATATAAAGGTTTCCGCTGTAATTAAGAATGGAAAAGTTCCATGGTCCTGAGGGTACAGCAGCAAAGCAGATGTCATTGCCTCTTCTTTAATGTCATTTCCACTGATTTAATGATATCACTTTCTAATCTTGACATATTTAACAATGTCAAGGACTTTGGTGGGAAGAACTTTATTTCCTGGGTCTTCCATAGATGTAGTTGTAGTACCTGCAGGAGCAGACACTAGGCTGCATCTTCACAGGGGTTGTTCCCCTGAATGATGGTTAAAGGCACTGGGCTGGAAGCATTGCCAATGGCAAAGCCCTTGGGTTCAGAGTCAATGAATTAGTGAGCCTGTTTTCCTGCAGCCCCTCCAACATTTGTCATTTTCCTCTTTTGTCCTCTTTGCCAATCTCATGGATGAGAGATGGCTCCCGGAAGTTCCTTGGTGTTTTTATTAGTGACCTGGAGCACTTTTTCATGTTTATTAATAGTTCGGATTCCCTCCTTTGAAAACTGCCTATTTAGGGGCAGCTAGGAGTCTCAGTGGATTGAGAACCAAGACTAGAGATGGGAGATCCTGGGTTCAAATCCAGCCTCAGACACTTCCCAACTGCGATCCTGGGCAAGTCACTTAACCCCAATTGCCTACCCTTACTGCTCTTCTGTCTTGGAACTGAGGCTTAGTATTGATTCTAAGATAGAAGGTAAGGGAAAGAAAGAGAAAGAGAGAAAGAGAGAAAGGAAGGAAGGAAGGAAGGAAGG
>NW_025370034.1:0-5013 GCF_016433145.1 Gracilinanus agilis | reverse complement strand
TATATAAATACATGTATATTAATATATATTTGTATATATCTATATATGTTTCTAAATGACGTATATTTCTATATATGTGTGTTCGCTAATGTGAAGCAAAATGATACAAATATTTGCTCCCAAAATTTCCCCTCTTGAAATCAAAATCAAACATTCTATAGGCTCCTCCATTTAATAGTATTTAAATTATATATTTATAAATGTAATTATGATTAAATTATCCTTTAACATAGAATTATATTCTATTAATTAAAATAGTATCTACATATTTTGAATTAAAATAATATGTTTGTGCAAGATATTATTTGTTTTGTGTACTAATAGTAAATTTTAAAAATGTATTTTGACATTTATTCCTCATTTCAAGGACCATTTTTTATGTATTCCTGAGTCCCACTAATATATAGACCTAGTAATATAGAATATTTCTTTACAATGTCATGATCTAAAGCTGAAAATATTGATTAATGAATCATCATGTATTCATTAAATGCCTCTGATATCAAGGACATTTTTCTAGGTGATAATAATAATAATAATAATAACAATAATAGCTGGCATTAATATAGTACTTATTTTATGTCAAACATTGTTAAGTATTTTATAATTAGTAATTTATATGATCCTCACAACAACTTTGCAAGATGGATGCTATTATTATCCTCATTTCACACATAATGAATTGAGGCAAACAGAAGTTAAGTTGCATAGTGTCACATGTATATGTGTCTGGGGTCATATTTGAAGTCATCTCTTCCTGATTCAAGGCAAAGTACTCCATCAAATGCACCACCTTGTAGCCTAGATTCTAAGGATTCAAACATTAAAAAAATGAAATGATCCTTATCTCCTAGGCACTTACTTTTGCTTATGGTAAATTACATGCTTACATTATCATGTATGCAAAATATATATGGGATTAGCATGTGTTGATAGGAGGAAAATGAATAATATTAGGGAGTACTTAACAAAGAGGTCATGAAATTGTGGCACATGAACTGAATTTTGAGGGAAACTCACTATTTTCACAATAGAGATAAGGAGAATATGCATTCCAGGAGTGAAACAGAATGTCACATGTGAGGAAACAGAAATAGAGAATTGATAAATTATAAATTATCTATCTATCCACCAACCTACATATCTATCCATTTTTCTATTTATATCTAATATTTCTATATAATCATATTTTATACATTTACACACATAGTATATATGTATACATGTTTACATACAAAATTATGTATAAAGGTGTGTATGTGTATAAATATTCACTAAAAGTTATATGATGCTCATGGTGAAATGCCATTATTTGTCAAAAAGACTTGCATACAAACCTTTCCAATTCCTAGGTTGACACTATATATATTATGTTATCTAGCTAGATTAACATAGATAGTTGAAATTCAGCCATATTCCCTTTAAAAATATACTATGTATTTTTGGCTCTCATAATAATTCTTATAATGAAGGATGACAGATACATGGAGTACTCTGTATGACTCCTTAGATAATTTAAAAAGAAAGTGATATATCATCTTATCACCTTTATATATGCTGTTTAGATTATTAAAAATAAAATACTACCAAAGTGATAAACAACTGTGGAATATAGGACATATGACTGTTAACTCCACTTAAACAAACTGACTTTGGATATAAAGACTTAGAATTCGGACAATTAATTTAGCAAATTTTAAACCACATCATATGAAGAATTGGTAAAACATTCTAGAAAAATGTAATTATCTTCATGTAACATATGATTATTCTGATTATAGTTTCCAAATATGATATTCAAGATACAAACTAAAATTTTGAAGTTGTTATTTTTTTATTGTAACCATAAGATATGGAACATTATAGTAGAAGACAAATGAAAGACCTTTATTGTAAGTAGGATGAGTTATTATCCAGAGGCAGTTCCAAAAGAGGACACTGAAAGTTGTCATCAAAAAATTTAATGTATAAAACTAAATATAGCCTGTTCTAATGAGGATAGAGAATGTTAACCAATGGATAATTGCATTATTGATATCCTTTTCAGATTGAGAATATGAATAAAGTCACCACAAAATGAAGAGGCAAAGTCTTTTTTTAAAATATTTTCATCAGATTATAATATCCATTTTAATTAGATCATAGGTCACACATCCATTTGAATATTGCATACATAAGTAAATATATATGTATATATCTTTAAATATATTCCATAACAAAGCAAATATAACCCAATTATCAGTTTGTGGACTAACTAAATGAAATAGTAAAAAAAAAATTCTAGTTAAAAAAAACCCTTCAAAATTTTTTATTTAGCACAATCTTTAGACTGTCAAACCTGGAGTCAGAAAGATCTGAGATCGAATCTGGCCTTAGACATTAATGAACTATTTTACCCTGGGCACATTACTTAACCTTAATTTGTCTCAGTTGCCAAATCTGTAAAATTGAGATAACAATAGTACATATATTTCAGAGTTATTGTGAAGATAAATGACATAATTGTAGAAGACTAGAACAGTTCATGGGATATGAAAAGAACCATATAAATTGTAGGCTTATAATGATTAATTTGCTAAAACTTTCCCCCCAAATACTCCAGATATATCATAATTTAATTTTATGTGCAGCCACATTGTGCTCCAAATGATTCTCTGCAATGTGTAAACTGGCTTTGGTTACCAATTTTTTCATGTAACAACAGCAAAAAAAAATAGAAATTCCTCCACAGGTAACAAAATTGTTAACAACTTTTAATTTGTGCTAACAGTTTACTTTTCTTCACACCAGATATATACTATATTCAGCCTATGATATTTCTATCATGACATATAGTTCATAATCTGTTTCTTGGTTAACTTTAACTACCTATGGCTCCTGTTCAACAGCAAATTTCAAGACCAAGATTCATATTTTAGTGTCGATCTAACCCATGAGAATATAAAATATACTTGCTGAAATACAATTCTATGGGGGGAGGGATCACGAGTAGAAAAGGTGACAACAGAATGAATGTCACAAGTGCTACTAGACTGTGAGCTGAAGTGAAATATGTCAAGTAGGGCAGGTGGGAGAAAAGTTATAAGGATGCACTGAAGCACAACTTCAATCAGCATTTCAAAGGCATAGATATCTGGAAGAGAAGCAGCAGACAGTTCAGCTTGGATTATAACAAAAATTGGGTTGATTTTTGTGAGTCAAAAATGTGGTGCAAGCCCTGAAGTGAGAAGACAATCATAATGGCTTGCGTTTTACAAAGAACTATTTATTAGTTAGATCACAAACCCAAGAAAGACCTTTATATGTGTATTTGCACCTATATCATTTCAGATTCCATTAAAGCCACAAATGATCATCAAACTCCTGATCAAATAGAAAATGTGAAGATCAATAATATAAAAATGGTAGAAAATAATATATTTCATACTTTTTTTGCTTTTGTGTGTGTTTTATGTTCAAGATAGAAAGTATTCATTAATAGCTTGTTGTGATCAGTACAATTGCAAAATATATATATATATGAAAAAAAACACAAAACCAAATATCTGGAAGAACTTCATCATGTATATAGAGTAACTCTTTCATGGTAATGATATAGAATATTTTATCCATGATAATGGGGAATATATGTGGGTAGAATGAATTCTCCATTTATTGCTGTCTAATAAGACACAAATGAGAGAGTAATTTAACATTATCTCTGTGATTCAGTTTATCAAGAAATCTGGGGTGATCTTAGAATATTCAAAGAAAGCTCTTTTTTAGAATGAACCTTAGAAGAGTTTCTTTTTTTTCCACAATGTTTTTTTGTTTCAGTTTGTTTGTTTTTTGTAGGGGAAATCATATAAAATAGACAACCCTTTATGTTATCCACATCTTTTAATTAGTTAATTACAATCTTGTACTCTACTGTAGAGAATTGTTTAAGGAATTTATAATTTCACTAAGGATAATATTGCTTCAGTAAGTCATTCTAATAAAGTTAGAAATAAGGAAATAGGGATGTTGATGGGTATTTATCAGTTCTCTCTGGAGAGGTATTTGTGATCAATATTTTTTAGCTTTTTCCTTTTATTCTCTTTTTATTTTATATCCATGAGCTTTGTTTTAAAATGTTCCCTTTGGTGCCTTCAAGATTCTTTTGTTTCCTCTGCAGATGATTATGCCCTTATTTCTTGAAGTCCCAGAATATCAAAGGGCCATGTTCAAAAGATACTTCGTTATTCAGAAGCCTATTAATAATCCAAATTGGAAAGAAAATTGGTGGAAAAATCTATTAAAGAGACTATCATGTATAGTTGAATAGCCAAATATATTGAGTTAGGAAAAAATGCAATTATTTTGGATGAATAAATCAGGTAAATATGAGTTGATCTCAGAGTTAAAGAGTGGGAAGAAATCAGTTTAGATGGAATTTGGAAATTATACCATGCTTTTAGAAAACATAACTGCTTCTCACTTACAAATGTCCAACTATTTTTTTTACTCAATTTCTTTTCAGTAGTGCAAGGTAGTACATGCTAGAAAGAAGACCACATTCTCCAATGAATGTGGGTTGTAGAAAAGGAGTGAAATAAAAAGTTTCTTTACATTTCAGTATTTTTTAATAATAATTTATTCTTAAGTGGAATAAGTAAACATATCATTAGAAAGGAAGATGGATTGTTGATGTAGTAAGAAAAGTAATAACAAAGGAGTAAATGAATGCTACATAGGCATCAACTGATTGTTAAAAGGATTAAAGAAAAGTTTGCAGTATTGTGAAAAAAACTTTTATAGAGAATGTATGACAGAAAGAGGATAAAATCATGCATATAAAATAAAGTTGAAAGTCTGAAAAATGAGGAAATTTTAAGGAAATGTAACATATCTCAAAGCAAATATAACTGGTTTGAAAAACATAGGTGAGAAATTAAAGATTTATTAGACTACTTGAATCTTGAATACAATGAAACAGAGAAATAGAAGGAAGAGAGAGAGAGAGAGAGAGAGAGAGAGAGAGAGAGAGAGAGA
>NW_025370033.1:378-6566 GCF_016433145.1 Gracilinanus agilis | reverse complement strand
TCTCTCTCTCTCTCTCTCTCTCTCTCTCTCTCTCTCTTTCTTCCCCCGCCCCAGAATCAACAAAGTCCAGTGGTAAGACAATACAAGACAACTGGCAATGGCTCTGGATACAATGGATGACCCAGGCTTTTTTTTTTTTTTAACTTAAATTTATTTATTTGTTCCATTAAAGTTTCCACGTATCTCCTTTCCTCCCCACCTTTCCCTGAACTGGAGAAAGAGAGAGAGAGAGAATCTCTTGCTTATTTCTGTTTATCAGTTGTTTCTCTGGAGGTAGACATACACAAGTGTGGCATATGATTGTGATGGAATACTACTGTGCTATAAGAAATAACCATGGCTTCTTCAGACTCTTAGCACTCCACAGCATCTGCTTCTTCCACCTTCAGGGCCATTGGAACAAATTTTTCTCCTCTTCACATGCTTGTGGTAGACACTCCCCTAACTCACCAACTAGGTTTTCTTAAACAAAGTTAAGTGATTTGCCCAGGGTCACACAGCTAATGAATGTCTGAGGCTAGATTTGAACTCAGGAAGAAGAGTGTTCCTGATCCAAGCCCAGTGCTTTATCCACTGTGCCATCTAGTCCCAATCTCTATCCAACTGCTAAAGTATGGCAGTAGTTGATAACCTAGAACCGTGTTGATGAACCTCTGGTGCACGTGTTGGGGCATCCTGGAGGAGGCTGCTCCCTTCTCCCTCTCTATACACGCCTGAGGGCATTTCTCACATCACCCTCCTCTCTGCCCAGCAGCTCAATGGGATTACTTCCTCCCTCCCCATCTGGGGAATAGGGGGTTTGAGGGTTGCAGTTTGGGCAATTTGTCTCTAAAAGGTTTGCCATCACTGCCCTAGAACAATGGTGCCAAATTCATCCTGTAAAAGAATCTGGAGACATCTATCCTAGTATAAGGAAGACATGAGTTTAAATCCTCATTCATATACTTATTATTTGTGTGACCCAGAGTTGGTCACGAGACTTTATGCAGCCTCAGATTACTCATCTATAAAATCAGGGTAATAATTAAATTTGCCTCCTTTGATTATTGTGGAGATCAAATGATGCATATGCTAAGGGTTTTGCAAATTTTAAAGAATTATATAAATGCTATTTTTTATTTGATGAAAGTTTAAGCATGAATTCTTCAGTAATTTTTAAAATTTTAGGTAGGTATTTATTTAGCAGATCTTGAACAATAAAATTCTCTCTTCACTTTCATCCGTAACTGGTCAATAATCAGTCAGTTAGAATACTGTGTTGACAGATATTTTGGCATTTCCTTTTCTGTATTCAGTCTGTCTATCAAGACATATCCACATCTGGCCTCTTTGGTATTGACTTCTAATCTGAATCTAGGAAGAGAAAAAGAATTTGTATCATAATTTCTGACTAGGTCTTGCTATTACTGCTTATCTCTTCATGAGATAAGTTTCTCTGGGAAAAACATTTTTCTTTATTAAAGAAGTTATAAACCAATTGCAACTTATTCTAATGATCCTGCATAGTCCAATATTGCTCTCTCTACTCATAGGTAGGCATCTAGCTGTCACAATAGAGTGCTAGACTTAGAGTCTGCAAGATCTGAGTTTGAATCCTGTCTCCGAGTATTAGTTGGAAGATGTTAGGCAAAGCGCTTAACCTCTCTAGGGTTCTGGTTTTTTAAAATGCATTTTTAAAAGATCTTGTCTTTCCATATTAGATTGTGAGCTCCCTAAAGGCAAGGATGGTCTTTTGCCTGTCTTTGTATCTTCAATGCTTATACAGTGCCTGGCACATCATAAATTCTTAATAAACATTTATTGACTGGCTAGCTCTGTTTCCTCATCTGTCAAAAGTCTAATTCATTTCAAAGTTTTCGCAAGCTCTGTGTCCACACAAAACCAAAAGGGCATGGAATAAAGAAAAAATTTTAAATAACAATCTAAGGGGGCAGCTAGGGGATCAGTGGATTGAGAGGCATGCCCAGAGATGGAAGGTCCTAGATTCAAAATTGGCCTCAGACACTTCCTATCTGTGTGACCCTAGGCAAGTCACTTAACCCCCATTTCCTAGCCCTTATCACTCTTCTGCCTTAGAACCAATACCCAGTATTGATTCTAAGACAGAAGGTAAGGGTTTAAAAAAATAGCAATCCAAACTTGTGACTTCAGAGGCCTGTTGGTCAAGGGAGAGAGTGAGATGACACATAAAAAATAGAGAGAAGACAACTAGATTGAGTCAAATCAATTAACCTGCTAATTTATTGGAAATTAAGTTGTCTGAAAGGGATGAGAGTAGAGTTTTTGATTAAAGAAAATCATTAGACTTTTTCTTGTGGTCACTAAGATGCCCCACACTGGCAATTTGCTGTTTTGGTCTCCATCCAATTATCTTCTGTCATATAAATATCTTTTTTTTTAAACCCTTACCTTCTGTCCTGGAACCAATACAAAAGTATTGGTTCCAAGGCAGAAGAGCAGTAAAGCCTAGGAAATGGGAGTTAAGTGACTTGCCCAGGGTCACACAGCTGGGAAATGCCTGAGGTCAGATTTGAACCCAGGACCTCCAGTCTCTAGGCCTGGCTCTCAATCCACTGAGCCACCCAGCTGCCCCCTAAATATCTATTTATTAACTCATTCAATAATATTAAACAAATGGTTAATATGTGTTACTACTTCAGCTAGACAGTGAGTTACTCAAAGACAAGAATCATACCCAATATAGTTTTTCATTCCTGTTCTAGGCCCCTGCAAAGAAAATACTTCATAAAAGATAGTTGTTTCTTAATTGAAGGCTCTGTGGCTTAAATATTACTTGACCCAATTGTAGTTTAGAGTAGTTTCTTGGGGGAAAAAAAAGGAATGTCCATTTACAATGTAAAGGAATCATTAAAGCATTATTTCAACAACAATTAATAGTCAGATGAAAGAGACAGCATCATGGCAGAGAAAGGATGAAACCGCCTGTGGTTCAAGGACAAGTAAATTCAGGTCACTGCTAGTCCCTCCTAGACCAACATTGCAGCCCCCAGGTCTCCCCTCAACTCTCAGCCCTAGCAATATTTGATATTTTCCATTTTTTATTTTTCTAAGTATCATTTACAAACTTTCTCATTAGCTTTGGCCGCTTAAGCAAGTTTGTTTAAAAGATTTATGGTCCTCTACTTTCTTTCTCCACCCCCAATTCTTAACATCCTACTTTGTATCCAACAAATAACCCACCTTCAGTACCTAAAATGGATAACCTCAGAGTTAAATATGGGCAACCCTGGAACATTTATTGTAAGAAGAAAAGGGCCTGGAGAAGTTGGTTGGAAGGAGGGTTCACATCTCCAGGTTTTACCTCTCATTTTGAAGACTTAGCAAATGCTTCAGGCTTCAGAGTGTGATGCTTGCCAGATGGCAGGCAGGATTGCTTTGTGGAGAAAGGGTCCTTTTCTTGGATCTTGATTCTCTTCATCCCCAAAGCTCATTATACATTTCATTCACTTGGCTGTACTTAGCTTCCGTGATGTTCTGTTTTCTTCATTTTGGCACAAAAGGAATCCATTCTGAAAATTTATTCTGCGTATCACATTAACTTTACTCTGCTGCTGATCTATTTTCTTATGAATTACATTTTCTGTCAGAAAATATTATTTCTAAGTTTCCATGGGAGGTTGAAGATCTGATTTGTTTCCACTGAGCACTCCATTCCTGTCTAATTAATCCCAGTAATGTTCACAATGGGATTAAATATATCTGTGTATATTTTATATATAATACATATACATATATATATGTTTCTACATGCTATTCTGTATCTTGTCACCTTTTTTCCCACTAGGACTATGTTTTAGCTGCTGTCCTTCTATATATGAAATGGATTATTCCCCACAGAACATGACATCATACTTTTTTTAAGACATGAAATATGTTCGATCTCTTGGAAACAATACTAAGTTGGCTCAATTATTAAGAAAGCTCCTTTTACAGCAAGACAATTAATTTCAAGGCTAACAGCAAGGAGTCAGTAGTGTTGAAGTTTCTAACTGGCCTATCCAAGAGATATTTGGGGAATAAAAATTTCAGAAAATGAAAACAGTGTAAGAGATTTCTTTCCTCATACAGGTCATTACCCCGAACTGAATGAAGTAGCCACAAACTTGTTTATTTCTGAGAATTAGAGTCTACGGAAGATTTTCTCATCCTTTTTCCTTCCTTTTCTTCTTTAATTATTCATCATCATATATTAATTTGTCATCCATTTGTTTCAACTGCATCTTGTCTTTTTGACCCCATTTGGGGTTTTCTTGGCAAAGATAGTGGAGTGGTTTGCCATCTCCTTCTCTAGCTCATTTTTACAGATGGAGAAACTGAGGCAGACAGGATTAAAAACTTGATGGTGGTCACACAATTAGGAAGTCTGAGGCCAGATTTGACTCCAGGCCCAGCACTCTGCCACCTAGCTGCTTAATAATAATAATAACAACAATAATTATAATAGCTAGCATTTATATAGCATCTACTTTGTACTAGGCAGTGTAGTAAGTACTTTACAAACATCTGATTTGATACTCACAAATCTTTTCTTTCTAGGGGTGGAGGAATATTGATATGGAATGCTGCGTACACTGTCAACACAGATTTTTAATTGATAGATTTGCAGAGATGCTTATGTTTCTCTTTCTTTTAAAGTTTTTGTTTCAAGGGATGGCTCACTAGATATTGGGGTAGGGATACAGTCAAATACAAAGTTATAGATTCATAAAATGTATCAATAAAACTTATGTACATAAGTACATATGTATAAAAGAAAGGAGTATGAGGTTTGGAGTTTGGAGAGGTAGATGAAGATAGAGCAAGGCTCTCAAGACCAAAAATGATGAATGCAGTTGAAAAAAATCAGGCCAAGTTCCATTTATATTGTATTGGTTACAGGGCAAACTATTACTGACTTTCAAAACTTCTTAAAATCTAGTTACTTTGGGCTTCCGGGTTAAGATGGCGGCAGAGTAAGAAGCAGCTCTAAACCTCTCCTGACCGAAACACACAAAACTCCTCAAGGGGACATAAAAACAAGTCCAGACGAACGGAGGAACCCCACAACAGGGCACAGCGTGGAAGGTACGTGGAATCGAGACATTTCCAAGCTAAAAAGGGCTCTCACTCACTCAAGCGCGAGCTGAGCAACCGCCCCACCCCCACCCCCTCCACACTCACCTATAGCTCTGAACCCAGCTAAAAAGAAATAGAGCAAGTTTGGGGCACCCATCGAGTCATCAGCAGCTCCGGGACCTGTTCCTGAGAGCAGCAAGACTTAGGACCCCATTAAGTCAAGAACGCACGCGAAATCTGAGCGCGCGCGCGGGAGCGGACGCTGGGAGCGGAGCGCCGGCTGAGCAGAGGCGTGGGTGCCGGCTGAGCAGAGGCGTGGGTGCCGGCTGAGCAGAGGCAAACACAACCAGGAACTAAAGCCTAAGTGGGGAACCAGTGCAGACGAGTATACGACTGTGGAAGTAGCTCCCTGAGACTTGTAAAGAAACCTCCTGCAGAGGTTCAAGCAAGGGAATCCACCAGGGGGCTTGACCTTGGAAAAAACTAGAACTCAGTCCTCAGGAGCCAATAGATCTCAGACAGACACTGAGAGCGAGGATAAACCTGAGAAGCTGCTGGGCTAATGATGGCTAACCAGTTACAGGAAATTCAGAAGAGAAAGAATAATAACAAAAAAAAGAAGTCTTTAACACTCGACAGCTTCTACACAGAGAAAATCCAGACAACCGAGCAAACAGAGGAGGAGAACAAACAACCATCCAGACCCTCCCCAAATAAGGAAAACTCCTCACAACCTATGGAAGAGTTCAAATCTGAGATTTTGAGGAAAATGGAAGAGATCTGGCAAGAAAATAACAGCTTAAAAGGTAGAATCTTGCAACTGGAAAGCGAGGCTCAGAAACCAAATGAACTGATAAGCAAATTGAACACAAGAAATGACCAGATTGAAAAGGAATACCAGAAGATTATGGCCGAAAACAAGAAGATTATGGCCGAAAACCAAAAGATCATGGCCGATTACCAGAAGATTATGGCCGAAAATCAATCCCTAAAGGCTAGAATTGAGCAAGTAGAAACTAATGATCTCTCAAGACAACAAGAACAAATAAAACAAAGCCAAAAGACTGAAAAAATAGAAGGAAACATGAAATATCTCAATGGGAGAGTGACAG
>NW_025370033.1:0-281 GCF_016433145.1 Gracilinanus agilis | reverse complement strand
GAAGCCAGAAAGAAACAATTCAAATATCAAGGAGCAACAATCAGGATCACACAGGATCTGGCAGCCTCAACACTAAAAGACCGCAAGGCGTGGAATACAATATTCAGAAAGGCAAGAGAGCTGGGCCTGCAACCACGGATCAACTACCCATCAAAATTGACTATATATTTCCAAGGGAAAGTATGGGCATTCAACAAAATTGAAGAATTCCAGGTATTTGCACAGAAAAGACCGGGGCTAAATGGAAAGTTTGATATCCAACCACAAAAATCGAGAGAAAC
>NW_025370032.1:0-6637 GCF_016433145.1 Gracilinanus agilis | reverse complement strand
TATATAAATAATATATTTTATATAAATAAAATGTGCCAGACATTATTTTGCTTTTTTCAATAGCATTTATATAGCACTTTATGCTATATAAATAATATATTTTATATAAATAAAATGTGCCAGACATTATTTTGCTTTTTTCAATAGCATTTATATAGCACTTTATGCTATATAAATAATATATTTTATATAAATAAAATGTGCCAGACATTATTTTGCTTTTTTCAATAGCATTTATATAGCACTTTATGCTATATAAATAATATATTTTATATAAATAAAATGTGCCAGACATTATTATGCTTTTTCCAATTATTATCTCGTGATCCTTAAAACAACCTTGATAGGTAGGTGCTATTATTATTACCTCCATTTTATAGAAGAGGAAATGGAGGCAAATAGAGGTTAAGTGATTTGTCCAGGGTCACACAGTTAGCAAATTGTCTATGACCACATTTGGACTCAGGACTTCTTGACTCTAGGCTTGGTGCTTTATCCACCGTGCCACCTAGCTGCCATATAATAAACATAATGTGATATAATATCCCCAAATATATATGTATCTCATGTGTATACTTATACACATACATTTTATTGTCGTGCAGTTGATCAGTCACATCCGACTCTGGGTAACCCAGGGACCACAGCATACCAATACTGTCCATTGGGTTTTCTTGACAAAGATGCTGGAAGACTTTGCCATTTCCTTCTCCAATGGATAAAGACAGACAGAGGTTAAGTGAATTACCCAGGGAGACACAGCTAAGGAATATCTTACTACCTAAGGAGGCTGTATTTGAACTGAGATCTTCCTGACCTCATGTCGAGCACTCTGTCCACTGAGCCACCTAATTGTCTCCAAGGCAAACAGGGGTTAAGTGACTTGCTCTGGGTCACGCAGCTAGTGTCTAAGCTAGTGTCTAAGGACTGATTTAAACTCAATTCTTCCTGACTCCAGGTCCAGTGCTCTAATCCACCCAGCCATCTAACTGCTACACACACACACACACACACACACACACACACACACACACACACACANACACACACAGACACACACACACACACACACACACACACACACACACACACACACACACACACTTTTATATATATGTCAATCTTACCAAAAATACCCATTTGCAGATGGGAAAACTGAAGACCAAAAGAGGTTGTGACCTGCCACCTAGCACAAAAAAGTAAGATTTGAACCTAGGTCCCCCAGATCCCACATCAGGCAGTAATAGAGCCAGATTTCAAGCGCAGGTCCTATGATTCCAAATCCTGAGCACTTTCCACTGAATGGAGAAAGTGTTGAGACTGACACAACTAAAACAGACAGACATATGCATAGGTGTAGTTATATGTAATATGTGTATGTGTCTACTTTTAAGGACCCAAACACACCCATTTTATTTAGCCACTAAACAGTCAGATTCAGTTTTGTGAATGAATATTTACCCCAAAGATGTAACAAAAACAAACATTTCCCCCAACGTCATAGGAATATAATCTCTTCTCCCTATTCCACATCATGCCACTTTGGGTGGAAGGATTATGCTCATAGTTGAGCTTGGTTCTTGTAAAACATTAGTTCTACCAACTTTCACGTCCAAAGCTGGACAAACTTCTCACTTCCAACCACTATGCCACCATCTTGGATTCGTGTCTTGGCACTCTGGTTTTTTAGGGTTTTCCTGCTAGATTGGCAGTCACACAGCCTAGAATCCTAAGCACCAAGGCTCAGGTTATTGGGTCTCAGATTCTACTCTCAACACTTGCAACTAAAAAGGTCAAATGAAGAAAGACCAGAACTTTAAAAGACCTCCTTCCCTTGTTTAGGACTTGGTGTCTCTGTTGTGAGTGAAGAAGACCTATATTCAGCAGTATGTTGCTAATGGTTAACAACCAGTTCTTAAATATATATATATATATGCATGACACACTTTTAAGTTTAATCTGAGTTAACATTTTCTTCAGCTTTTTCAAATCTAGATAATCAACAAAACAATCAAACCATGATTTGCTGATTTCTAGGGTGTAAATGTTCCTGTTGAAAAGTTAACAATTATCTTCATCTAGCACACCCCTGCCAACACCTCTGGACAATGCTGAAAAGGGAGAGATCGTGCCTTACTAAGATAAATTTACAGGTGTAGGCAGTTCTGGCTACCCAGCCAGTAGAAAGAGGCAGCTCCCAGCTATGTGCTAGGCAGTCCATCCAGAATATCCACATATGCACAAGGCTTCTTGTCTCAGAAACAGATCCCTGGCATCTCCTTCAAGGATGTCTCCATTTTGGGTGGTCTGAGAATAAGATTAACCCTTTTTACACACACACACACACACACACATACACACACACCCCACAGCATATATCTGCAGTAACTTTAGCCACCCACTAACCATTAACAATTCCACTTAAACCAGAAACATCTATGGCCAGTTTTCTCTAAGATCTTTGTCAAAATTTACACTTTCCCGGTGCAATGAAAAGTTTTCTAAATTTAGAGTCACAGAACCTGGGTTCAAATCCTATCTTGGATTACCAATAAATGTGTCCCATAGAGAAAACAATTACCTGAGCCTCATTTTTTTAATCTATAAAATGAGGAGGCTATACTAGATGGTTTTTGAGTTCTATTCTAGCTCCGTATCAATAATCCTACTTTAATCAACTTGTACTTCAGTTTCTTCATTCATAAAAGAGAATATTGGACTAGGTGATATCTAATCACCCATTTGTAATTCTATAGTGCCATTTCTTCCATTGAGTCTCCTCCTCTCCAAACCTTTATGGAGTTAGTCCATATTATGGAAGGAAAAGAAATAAGAGAATAATGGGCTTCAGAGAAACCTGGGAAGATTTAAATAAACTAAGGCAATGTGAAGTGAGAAGCAACAGGAGAACAATTTGTACAATAACATCATCATAAAGACAAACAACTTGAAAGTTCTTTAAGAACTCTAATCAACATAGTGATCAACCATGATTTCAGAGGACCAGTGATGAATACTACCCATCTCTTGGCCACAGAGTTGTTAAGCTCAATATGTAGAATAAGACATATGTTTTTGACAGGTCAATATAGAAACTTGTTTTGCTTTACTATGCATATTTGTTATAAGGGTTTTGCTTTTTTTTGTGGGTGAGGGATTAGGAGGGGGAAATAAATGCTTGTCAATTGAAATAATAATAGTAGAAAAAGAGAATAGGAACTGAAAAATAAGCAGAGAGTAAAATCTATTGGAGGGGCTTATGAACATTGAGGGCCTAGAACAAAACACAGTAATTATGGTTGAGTCTGATTCCAAATACTTGACCAAAAGTAGATGATGTTTAGGACACAAAAAAAGTTTCCTTCCTTTTTTTTTAATGAATAAGTTGATATGAGACATTTTTGTTACTATTTATTTTTATATACACGATAATATAAAATATAACAACAATAATTTATTTAATTTGTCACAAATGCATAATAAACTATAATTAATATGCTTATTCAGGAGAAACAAATTCTCACGTTAGCTATGTTCAAAAATATTTATCTTGTTCTTTTCCCCTTTCCTCAAGAAGGCAGTTAAATGATATTGGTTGTACATATATTATTATATATTTCCCTGTTTATCATGAGAAACAAGATACATATTGCTTACACTAGAGAAAGATCCATGGAGGAAATAATGTGAATGTGTGTTTGGAATTTGTTCGTTCTATGGAAATGGATATCCTTTCTTGTCATATATCCCTTGGAATTTTACTGGGTCCTTGCCTTATTTATAATTGTCATTCACAATTGATCATCATACATTACTGCTGTTACTGTGAACAATGTTCTGGTTCTGCTCACTTCACCTTGCATCAATTCATATAAGTTTTTTCAGGTTTTTTTGTGATCATCTTATTTGTTACGTCTTATGGCACAATAGTATTCCATTACAATCCTATACCACGACTAGTTCAGCCATTCTCCCAATTGATGGTGGTATTACTGGGTCAAAAGGCAGACAGAGTTTAATAACATTTTGAGTATAATTCCCATCCAAAATGGTTGGATCAATTCATAGTTCTACCCACAAGGTATTAGTCTTCCTATTTTTCCATATCCCCTCCAACATTTTTCAATATAAACCTAATCAGTGACTAACATTGAAATTTTCATTAATATGAACAATATAGGTCAGAATGAGACAGTTCTTTGCAATTTTTCACATATATTCATATCTTTATATACATATGTATGTATATATGTATTTAACAGACAAATTTCAAGCTTCAGAACATAACCCACTTGCTGGATTGAAAGATAGTAAGAAGAAAGCCAATTCCCAGTGCCCCCATCAGGCTCATAGCCCAGCAGTCCTACCTAGTCACTCCAGTTAAACCAGAAACACCTAGAAGTTAGGTCATTCTTCTCTTCACTGGTATGCCTTTGGGTAGGTGGTGTGGTACAGAAAGTGCTCTACTTGGACTCTGAAAAACCTGTTTTAAGATCACCTCTCAGAGACTTAATGCTTATATGACCCTGGGCAAGTCACTTAACCTTTCTCAGCCTAGGTTTCTCCGTATGGGTGTAATGGGGGAAATGATGTTAATAATTTCATCTGCCCCAGTTTTTGTAGAAGTGAGGAATCCAGGGGGCAACTGGGTGGCTCATTGGTTTGAGAGCCAGGCCTAGAGAAGGGAAGTCCTAGGTTCAAATTTGGCTTCACACTTCCTAGCTGTGTGACCCTGGGCAAGTCACTTGACCCCCATTGCCTACCATTACCACTCTTCTGCCTTGGAGCCAATACACAGTGTTGACTCCAAGACGGAAGGTAAGAGTTTAAAAAAAAAAAGAAGTAAGGAATCCACAAGTAGAAAGCATTTCATGTGATGTCAGATTTATTCAATAATTAGTTTTTTTGAATTTTTTTCTTCTTCCTCTTTAAAAAATATTTTTGGAAGAAGGCAAAGTTCTCTGGGACAGGGAAGCAGAGAAATGTGGAGAGAATTTCTGGTTGATATAAAAATGAAAGATATAAATAAAAATCTTTATAAAAAAAGAATATGTATCTCACAGGATTATAAAGATCAAATATGAGGGGCAGCTGGGTAGCTTAGTGGATTGAGAGCCAGGCCTAGAGACGGGAGGTCCTAGGTTCAAATCTGGCCTCAGACACTTCCTAGCTGTGTGACCCTGGGCAAGTCACTTGACCACCATTGCCCACCCTTACCACTCTTCTGCCTTGGAGCCAATACACAGAAGTTAAGGGTTTAAAAAAAATCAAATATGATAATATAAGTAAAGTTCTTTTCAAACTTTCTAGCTCTCTATAAAGCTATTATTATTGTTATTATATGAAAATTTAATACTAGTTTTCTCTAGTTTGTTCATGTGGCATGACTGTCAGTAGCCAGTCTCAAGACCTGTCAGCCCTTTCCTTTCAGGCTGTCTTGGGTGGATCTACCTCCTCCATCTGTCAATCAACAAACCTTTATTAAGTGCCTACTATGTGCCAGATGTTGTGCCAGGACTTGTCCTGGTGTTCAGTACACTTGTCCTGTAAAGAGTTGGGAAACTTGGATTAGTGGTAAGTAGGTAAGCTGATTTTTGCAAACTTTGGCAAGAAATAATTTTGTGAGCATTCCGAGGGTGTGGCAGAAAAGGGTGTGACAAACCCCAGGGCTGGGAAAGGAAAGGGCAAAAGAGAAATTTGTAGGGATCCCTACCCCAAAGTCAAGCCAGCGATGATCCTTCCTTTTACACTATCATTAAGAGCCTCAAGAATTCATTCCCTTAACTGAAGAATTAACTCAAACAGAACTCCTTGGGTCTCAAACGAAGTACCCAGCTAAATAAAATAGATTTTTCTCTGCTGATGTGAATGACAGAAGACTGTTTTAATGATAATGAGTCATTTATGAACCATAATAAGCATGTCATATAATGGTTTGCCTAGCAAGTTTTTCCTGTGCAAAGAGCTGAGGTCATTAATTTGCTAATATCTATGGTTAGTCAAAGAAGCTATTGTTGAGCAGGAGACCAAAGTGGTGAAACAAAACATTTAATTCTGGGGAAAAAAAAATTGCTGTACCCTATGAAACCCTGAAAACAAGTGCCACATAATGCTCCTCTGTTTCTAATTGTTCTTATCCACACTGTTAAATATTCAGTCATTTTATGGGTTTTCTTTCTGTGGGTTTGATTCAATAACATTTTTTTTTTCTTCTCAGTCTTACCCTCATACATTCTGAAGTTAAGAAGACAGCATTCTATGACTCCATCCTTCAAAAAGAGGGGAAAACTGAGTGCTTTAAGTGAGAGTATATGTATATCAGATAAGTTTTCCCTCTCATGTCCCAAGCCTATGGTGACTTCTGCAAAACTCTGAAACATGTGACATTTCTTAGAGGGAGACAGCTGGTGTATTCAGCATTCTCCATTTTACAGCTGAGGACATTTTGGCTGGATAAATCAACAATTTATAATAAATTGAAGACACAAACAAGATTAAAAGCCATGGACCTTTTTATCTTAACCCTATATCCACACAATTCTGAAACACTACTGTAGTTTGTTGCTTTTCAGAAAGGAAGGAAGAATTGAAAAGAAATGGGGAAGGAGGAGGGGATAGAGGAACAGAGGGAGGGAGG
>NW_025370031.1:0-12410 GCF_016433145.1 Gracilinanus agilis | reverse complement strand
TCTCCCTGGCTTTGGAATCAGTACCATATTTGTGTCATAAAAGGAATTTGGTAGGACTCCTTCTTTGCTTATCATATCAAATAATTTGTATAGTATTGGGATTAGTTGCTCTTTGAATGTCTGATAGAATTCACTTGTGAATCCATCAGGCCCTGGCGATTTTTTCTTAGGGAGTTCTTTGATGGCTTGTTCAATTTCTTTTTCTGATAGGGGATTATTTAGGTATTCTATTTCTTCTGCTGTTAATCTAGGCAATTTATATTTTTGTAAATATTCATCCATATCTCCTAAATTGTTATATTTGTTGCCATATAATTGGGTGAAATAGTTTTTAATGATTGCTTTAATTTCCCCTTCATTAGAGGTGAGATCTCCCTTTTCATCTTTGATACTGTCAATTTGGTTTTCTTCTTTCCTTTTTTTTATTAGATTGACCAGTACTTTGTCTATTTTATCTGTTTTTCAAAATACCAGCTTCTGGTCTTATTTATTAATTCAATAGTTCTTTTACTTTCGATTTTTTTAATTTCTCCCTTAATTTTTAGTATTTCTAATTTAGTTTTCATCTGGGGATTTTTAATTTGCTCACTTTCTAGTTTTTTGAGTTGCATGCCCAATTCATTAATCTCTGCCCTCCTTAATTTGTTAATATATGCACTCAAGGATATAAATTTCCCCCTGAGTACTGCCTTGGGTGCATCCCACAGAGTTTGGTAGGATGTCTCATCATTGTCATTCTCTTCAATGAATTGTTGATTGTTTCTTTGATTTCTATTGATCCTTCTTTGACTAATTGGTTTTGGAGAATCATATTGTTTAATTTCAATTAGTTTTTTATTTGCCCTTACTAATTATTATTTTTATTGCATTATGGTCTGAGAAGGTTACATTTATTATATCTGCTCTTTTGCATTTGTTTGCAATGTTTCTATGCCCTATTACATGGTCAATCTTTGTGAATGTACCACGTGCAGCTGAAAAGAAGGTGCATTCCTTTTTGTCCCTATTTATTTTTCTCCACATATCCATTAAATCTAATTTTTCTAGGACTTCATTCACCTCTCTTACCTCTTTCTTATTTATTTTTTGGTTTGATTTATCTAGATCTGAGAGGAATATTTAGATCTCCCACTAGTATGGTTTTGCTATCTATTTCCTTCTTGAGCTCTACCAGTTTCTCCTTTATGAATTTGGATGCTATACCACTTGGTGCATACATATTGAGCAGTGTTATTTCCTCATTGTTTGTACTGCCTTTAATCAGGATGTAATGACCTTCCCTGTCTTTTTTAATCATATCTATTTTAACTTTGGCTTTGTCAGAGATCATAATAGCCACTCCTGCCTTCTTTTTCTCATTTGATGCCCAAAAGATTTTGCTCAAGCCCTTAACCTTAAACTTGTGTATGTCTACCTGCCTCATATGTGTTTCTTGTAGACAACATATGGTAGGATTTTGGTTTCTAATCCACTCTGCTATTTGCTTCCATTTTATGAGCGAGTTCATCCCATTCACATTCAGAGTTATAATTATCAGTTGTGCATTCACTGACATTTTTGTATCCTCCCCTAGTCCCACCCCTTCTTCTTACACTATTTCCTTTTAAACCAGTGGTTTGCTTTGAGCCGGTATCCCTTATCCCCTCCCTTGATTAGCTTCCCTTTCTACGCCCTCCCTTGTTATTCCCCTCTTTTTATTTTTAAGGCCTGATGAATTCCCTCCCTCTTCTTCTCCCCTCCCTTTTTTGACCTCCCCACTCCCCTGCTTCCCTTGGTTTATCCCTTCTGACTTTCTCAGTAGGGTTAGAGTTTTTTATCCCAATGGATAATATAGCTACTCTTCCCTCTCCAGGTTGATTACACTGAGAGTAAGGTTTAAATATTACCTCTTAATGCTCTCTTCCTCTCCTTCTTATAATAGTATTTGTCCCCTCCTCTTCCCAAGCCCTTTTTGTGTGTAATAGCGTATCCTATTTTTCTTAATCACTCAAGTTTCTCTTGGTGTCCCCTACTATTCACNCCTCTTCCCAAGCCCTTTTTGTGTGTAATAGCGTATCCTATTTTTCTTAATCACTCAAGTTTCTCTTGGTGTCCCCTACTATTCACCCCCCTCTTTTCCACCCCCCATTTCATCTTAGACCATTTGGTATTCCGTCCTCTCCCTATGAATTATTCTTCTGATTGCTATGATAGTGAATACTATAATAGTAAATAGAGTTCACTACAGAGAATTATACATAGCATTTCTCCACATAGGAATACAGATAATCAGATCTTATTGAAGCCCTTAAAGAGTCAAATTTAAAAAATTATGAGTTTTCTTTCTTTCCCCTCTGTTTCTTATTTACCTTTTCATGTTTCTCTTGATTTTTGTGATTGGATATCAGACTTTCCATTTAGCCCTGGTCTTTTCTGTGCAAATACTTGGAAATCTTCAATTTTTTTGAATGCCCATACTTTGCCCTGGAAGTATATAGTCAGTTTTGATGGGTAGTTGATCCGTGGTTATAGGCCCAGCTCTCTTGCCTTTCTGAATATCATATTCCAAGCCTTGTGGTCTTTTAGCGTGGAGGCTGCCAGATACTGAGTGATTCTGATTGGTGCTCCTTGATATTTGAATTGTCTCTTTCTGGCTTCTCGTAAGATTTTTTTCTTTTACTTGGAAGCTCTTGAATTTGGCTATTATATTCCTGGGTGTTGTCCTTTCTGGGTCTAGTGTAGAGGGTGATCTATGGATCCTTTCAATGTCTATATTGCCCTCTTGTTGTAGAACTTCAGGGCAATTTTGCTGAATTATTTCTTTTAGTATGGAGTCCAAGTTTCTATTAATTTCTGCTTTTTCTGGAAGACCAATGATTCTCAAATGGTCTCTTCTAGCCCTGTTTTCTTGATCTGTCACTTTCTCATTGAGATATTTCATGTTTCCTTCTATTTTATCGGTCTTTTGACTTTATTTGTTCTTGCTGTCTTGAGAGATCATTAGCTTCTAATTGCTCAATTCTAGCCTTTAGGGACTGGTTTTCGGTTATAATCTTTTGGTTTTCCTTTTCAATCTGGTCATTTCTGGTCTTCAGTTGACGTGCCTCACTTTCCAATTGTGAAATTCTGCCTTTTAAACTGTTATTTTCTTGCCAGATATCTTTCATCTTTTTCATAATCTCAGGTTTGAACTCTTCAATAACTTGTGACCAGTTTTCATTATTTTGGGAAGGTTTGGATATGATTTCTTGTTTGTTCCCCTCTGTTGTCTGGATTTTCTCTGTGTAGAAGTTGTTGAGTGTTCCAGAGTTCTTCTTGATAATCTTTCTCTTCTGGGGTTCCAGATTTTGGCTTGCCATTGTTGTTAGCCCAGAGCCTTCTCAGCTTTATCCTTACACTCAGGGTCTGTCTAGGCTCCCGAGGTCTCAGGTCCCGTTGTTCTCAGGGTCGAGCCTCCTGGTTGTCCCTGGTCTGCCCCTCTGCCCGAGGCTCCTTCAACAGTCTCAGGGCGCTGCTTCCACTGCCGTGCTCCCACTGTGTGCTCCAGTCTGCACAGAGTCCCCACTCACAGTTCAAGCCTGCACTCAAGATCCTTGTCCACGCCTAGGGCACTGCCTTCACCCACGCAGACGCTCAGGAAAGTCCGTGCGTGTTCTTTAGCCTCTTGGGGTCCTAAGTCTTGCTTCTCTCAGCAACAAGCCCTGGAGCTGCCAGTGACTTAATGGGTGCCCCAAACCTGCTTTCACTCTTGTGCGCTGTATGTGGTGTGGGGGGTGAGGGAGGGGCTTCTTCCTCTCGCGATTTAGTGAGAGCTGTTTCACCCTTTTATAGCGTGGAAATGCCCCGATTCCACGTACCTTCAATGCTGCGCCCTGTTGTGGGGTCCCTTTGTTCGTCTAGATTCGTTTTTATGTCCCCTTAAGGAGTCCTGTGTGCTTCGGTTAGGAGAGATCAAGCAGTGCTGCTCCTTACTGTGCCGCCATCTTAACCGGCTTTCCCTCCTTATTTCTATCTCTTGATTTCCTTACTTTCCCATGGGAAGTCTTTCCTGATCATCCTTAATACGACTGTCTTCCCTTGGTTGATTATCTCTACTTTATCCTGCAGGTAATTTGTACACAACTGTTTGCATGTTGCTTCCCCGTTCGACTGTGAGCTCCATGAAAGCAAGGACTGCTTTTTGTTTTACTTTGTTATCTCTAGTGCTTAGTGCAGTGACTAGCACATAGTAGGCACTTAATATTTATTAACTGACTAGCTTCCCCTTTCTTCCTTCACCTCTCTGCACCTCAAAATCTCCGCTTTTTTTTCTGTACATTCTTCTCTTTGGTGATGTTATCAAACACTATAGCTTCAACTATAACTTCTAGAGGAATAACTCACAAACATATTTTTCTTGCTGCTCAGATCAAAATGGAATTTCCAGTTCCTAAGGGCCCTTAATGTCCCACAGACATTTCAAATTCAACATGATAAAATGACTCATTTTACCTACCAAATACTGTAATCCTTTCTGGCTTCCTTATCTGTATTTGTGGCACCACCATTTTTCCCAATCCCCCATCAAATAAATGTCATTCTTTTCTGAATTGGACAAAAAATGGTTAAATTCACACAGTTTGGTGTAGACTGAGAGGGACTGATAGAGTAAAAAAGTAAATAACAGTTCAGAAGGAATATTTATAAGCAAAATAAAACCACTAATCCTAAATACAGTATTAAAAGGGGAAAAAAGGAAAAGAAGAAAAAAAGAACTGGAATATGAGGGGGTATTCATCAATGGAGAATGGCTGAACAATTTATAATATATTATTAAACCTAAAGACAGTATGAAAAAAATTATTTCAGATAATCTTGAAAGTATGAACTGATGGAGAATGAACAAAATCAACGAGGATCATTTATATGAGGAAAAAATATTTGAAAAAAAAAAAAGAAAATCTGAAAGATATAAATGCTGATCAAAGCAATGGTTAATCCTGTCTCTAGAGAACCCAAGGTTAAAAAAAATACATCCTCCTCACAACAACATTTTTGGATATAGCTACCGTGGGGATTCATTTTGGCTGACTATGCTGATTTGTTAAAGAGATCCCCCCCTCTATGTTTTAATTTGGGAGTTGTGGGAGAGAGAAAAAAGGGGTTGTAGAGGAACAAATGTTTAGCAATAAACTTAAAAAAAACTCCTACTTTCTGTCTTAGAATCAATATTAAGTATCAGTTCCAAGGCAGAAGAATGGTAAACACTATGCAAATGAGTTAAGTGAATTGCTCAGTCACAGGCTAGGAAGTGTCTGATGCCAAATTTAAACCTGGGACCTTCCAGTCTCCAGGCCTGGCTCTCCATCCATTGAGCCACCTTGCTGCTCCGAAAGAATAAACCTTTAAAGGATACATAGAAGAGAACAGAAAGAAGTTTTCATAAAGCAGAGCAATCCTGAAAGTAATGAGGAATTTATTATAGTTTTTTTTAAAAATGCAAGCACTATGAAATAGATAAGTAGTTTAATATACAACCCTCTTTTTGTGCTCTGAAATATATATGGAACACTGGGGTATTTTGTCCTTTAAGTTCAGATTTTTTAAAAAGTAAAACACTGCCCCCCCGCCCCAACCTAGCTCCCTTCAAGTCTCTCCCTCTTCTCTGGTGCCACTTTCTACATGGAGAATTTCCTGATCTCCCCACTGTTACAGTTTTCCAACATGCCCCACAGATTACTTTGTCTTCATAGATTTTGTATTTATTTATCCGTGTATTTTATTACCCCAGAGAATATAATCTTTCTGAAAGCAGGGGCTGATTCATTTCAGTCTCTGCACAAAGCAATATGATAGGCCCTAGGGACACCTAGTAGGAGGTTTAAATAAATGCCTCCCTTTTCTTCTTAGCCTGTTACATGCCAAACTGGGGAAACAAAGATTTGAATCAAACAGTGAAGAGACTGCATTCTTTGTAGGTATAAACAGGTATACACAAAAAAGATACAAGATGTTTTTGGGTTTTTCCCCCTATGGAGGGGAGAGATGAGAGTATCAACTGTTAAGAGGAGGCATCAGCTGCCTAGAATCACTCCACTCTCAAGTATACATACATACACACTATCTAGCTCCTTATCACTCATACTCTGAAGTGGTAGAACTGACATTACTGCAGGAAGAAGAAAAAATAAACTGCGCTCTTGTGATAAAATGTTCATGATTATTGATATGTCCACATGGCATAGTGGACCTGAAGTCTAGAAGATCTGAGTTTAAATATGGGCTCAGACAATTTATTAGCTGTCATTTAACCTGTTTGCCTCAACTGAAATTTGGAGATAATAACTGTAAATCAGAGATAATAACATAATAACAATAAATTTTGAGGATCTAATGAAATAATATTTGTAAAGCACTTAGCACATTCCCTACTAAGGACTAAAATACTTGTTTCCTTCCTCTCTGAAATGTAGATGAATCTTACTTTCATTTTCTGTGTGCCCAAAGGCCCCATATAACAACTTTATTCAGCTTTTCCAAAGAATATTACTGAAAAGAGGAGGAGGATGGGGATACATCAGAGGGGAGCTTTGAACTTCTGGCAGTATTTGATGGAAGACAAAGTCCTAGGTCTCCATAAAAGAAAAGTAAGAGGGTAAACTAAGCAGTCAGTCCAAGACAAAGCAATCAAGAGCCTGCCCTCCTATATGTACTCTTGTCTTAAGAGCCTCAAACCCTCCATCCATTCCGATTTTCATGGTAGTTCTCCAATAAGTACTCTTACTCCATACTCACCTTGTAAGAGCTCTTGCTCTGAGCCCCAGTATTGACCCTATGGATGAAGAGCTGGAGTGGGGTATAATAAGGAGAGAGTAGTAAGGCTACCTAACATATAAAGTTAAAATTAGTATAGCTCAATGAGTACTACTTGAAATACTATTAAAACTGAACTCCCTTATGAGTTAAACAGGCTTTTGTGTTTTTTTTCCTGAAAATTTAGTAAAAACAACATTTTCTAGTTATATATAGTTTTGCAACTTAAAAAGGATTGGTCAACCGTCAAGATATTTAGTATAAATATTACTATCCCATTTTACAGTCAAGGAAATTAAGGTTCAGAGAGGTAACTCAGTTTAGAACACAATTCCTAAGGAAAATGCATTCAGCTCTGATAAAAATAGCTTTACATATAAACTTTTGTAGTAAAAAGTTGGGGACTGTTTGAATGTCATTTTTTGCCATATATGTCACATCACATAGCTACTTCAAATATCAAATCATATATCCAACCTCTTACTTCTCTCTAAAATTTCTCTCTAAAATATTTTAGGCTAAATTCCATCAACACTGTTCCAGTAAAGTAGCAAAAGTTTCTGTGGGGGCAGTTCTGTAGCTCAGTGGATTGAGAGCCAGGCCTAGAGATGGGAGGTCCTAGGTTTCAAATCTTATCTCAGACACTTCCTAGCTGTGTGACCCTGGGCAAGTCACTTAACCCCCATTGCCTAGCCCTTACTGCTCTTCTGCCTTGGAACCAATACATAGTACTGATTCTAAGCTGGAAGGTAAGGGATTAAAAAAAAAAGTTTCTCCAAACCCAAGAAGATACAAATGAATGAGAGAGATATTACTATTTAATGATAAAACATTAGCAGAAATATCTTGTGAAAGTAAAAGTGTAAATATGTAATTAACACTTTCACATATACTGAACAATATATAACAATATAGATCAACAGTATTTTAAATTCTCTCAACAATAGCTATTATTCCCATTTTATAGCTGAGAAAATGAAGACACTTAACAAGACATTATGTGATTTACAAAAGCTAGTTATAGGTAGTTCTAGAATTAGAATTCAGGTCTTGAGACCTCAAGGCAGTGCACTTTTAGTGTGTTTTTAAAGTTTCAAAAATACTGTGATTGACATGTAAAAATTCAAACTTAACATCTTTTCCTTTGGGAGTCTGGCAAAGGAGAGGAGAGTTTAGGTGCTAGGGAAGCAAAGTAGAAGCCATTTCAGAGCTTAAAGAGGGAGTGGAAGAAAAGGAAAAATTAGGCATGAGAATTAGGGATGCATTTTTAACTTGTCAATTCCAGCATATCTTTGAAGGATTCTATTTTCTACTTCTATGCTTTCAGCCTATAATAAATTACAATTTTGATTTTTGGGAAAAGGATAAGGTTCTTTTTTTCTGCATCTTAAAAAAATTTTTTTTTGCTAAATAAACGAACATTTATTTTCTCTCCCCCTCATTTCTACCTCTGAAAAAAATAAGACTTATGTAACAAATATTTATAGTCAAGCAAAATAAGACCAAAAATATGTTTCATTTTGCCTTTTGTGTCCATCAGAAATGGTCCATTTCTTCATTTATCTAGTTTAAGCTAAATCATCCCAAGGCAACATCAGATCAATATTTTTATCACCATGGTTATCAAAACTCTGATTATAAATATGATAAATTCTCTTTCATCCTAAATGATGGAGGAATGAAGTGTTCACTGTGCTATACTGGAAAGACTGTTGGCATTTGGGTCAGAATAACTAGGATTATACCCAGGCTCGACCACTTCAGAACCACAGGCAAGTCACTTAACCTTTTTAAGCACAGATTTTCTTATTTGTAAAATAAGGATAATACTACTTGGATGATCTACTTTCTAGAGTTGTTTGGAGGAAACACTTTGTATAGACCTTAAAGGGCTATACCAGTTCTTTTTATTCTGATCCATGGAAAGTTTCCAATAAATGAGAGGTACTATGACAGAGATGAAGTAACAATTTTCACACACCAGGAATACAATAAGCAGTGCTTAACTGTGAGTTGTACTGATCATAACTGAATCTTTTTTTGGGAGGAGGAACTGATATGGAAGGTACCTAGTACTTATCAGTGATTCAGGGTTATCACCATGAACAATATTTATCACATTGCATATTTAGAACATTGGATTAAATCTGCATAGACCACATTGACACTTTTTGGAAGCTGTATTTTTGAGAAATTCCTGACATTGGCTTGTTTCCAGGTCATTTAATACTTTTTTCAAAGCTAAGTGCAGAAAAAAATTGTTGTTTGGATTCCTGGCAGATCTAGGGTTATGCTACATTGCAATAGTCCTGGTGTTTTTCACAATCATTTTGGGAATACATTTCTGCTTAAACATTACTTTGGAAATATCCACTCTTTTCAAAGATTTCTGAAGTTTCCTCCTTTGTTATGGAAAAATATTAGATCTTCTTTTGTTTAGATTTATGTTAGTTGGTAGTGAGTTTTAATGGCTCTACATTAGGATCATAAATTTAGAGCTGGAAGAGAAATTACTTGCCATCCAGTCCAACTCCTTGGAATTTCCAGGTAAACAACTGAGGCCTAGACAAGTACAGTAAGGTCCCACTATTCAAAGGGGGTACATTTTAAGACCTACCATGGATAGCTGAAATCGTGAATAAAAGTGAACACCTGCTGACCTCATATGTAACATGATTTTCTTGCACATACATATATAATAAAGTTTAATTGATAAATTATACACAGTAAAATGTTACTAACATTGATTATAGTAATAATAAAGCACATTGTTATACAGTATTGTATAACAGTTCTCCCTTATCCATAGGGGATACATTCCAAGACTCCCAAAGGATTCTTGAGACCTTGGATAGTACCCAACCCTATACAGACAGTTCTTGCTTTAACTTCTAATATGTTAACTTTATAGTACTGTGCTCTTTCTCCATACTCTTGCCCCTCTGCTCAGCTCAGTGCTCTGTGGTTTCCTGCCCTCTCCAATAAAAAAACAAAAACCCATCCAAGTGAAAGCAGAAGAACTGACATGCAGTCACACCACTGTGACCTCTGGCACAGAGAGAGGAGTCCTTTGTCTCACGCTGCCTACCTGTACCTTGGGTGACTAAAATGTGGAAATCAAAACCACAGAGAAGTGAGACTTCTGTAGAAATTTACCTAAGGTCATACAGAAACTAAGTGTCAGAGCTAAGATCTGAACTCAGGTCCACTTGATTTCTTATCTAGGACTCTTTCCTTTACATCATACTACAAAGGCTCAGTTTTGTTCATTCCAAATTTCATAAGAACAGAAGATATGGCCAGTGACTCTCTAAGTGAGATAGTGATAAATCGAAAAGTACAAATGGCCTAAGTATCTTCTTCTGAACTATATCAGATCCTAGAAAATTGATGTATGTTTCTTGTGTACTACTCTGAAGAGAGCCTGGCCAATGGAACTAATAAGTACCAGGGCCTGGTATATATATGTAAGCTCACCTTGTGTTTACTATTAGCACTGTTTTGACAAGTGTTATTTTAAACAGCTCTCAATACTTTTCATTCAGCCCTTACCTTTTGTCTTAAAATTCATACTAAATATAGGTTCCAAGGCTGAAGAGCAGTAAGGTCTAGGCAACTGGTGTTAAGTGATTTGCCTAGGGTCACACAGCTATTACGTGTCTGAGGCCAGATTTGAAATAGGACTACCCATCTCCAGACCTGCCTTTCTATCCACTGAGTCACCTTGCTGCCCCTCAATATTTTTCAAAAGTCTGGAAAAAGAAGCAACATTAACTTCCTATAAATCTCTAAGGCATTCACACTTTTGTTGAGGTTCTGAAGAGGAATCAAATAAAGGCAGGATCTTATTCATGGACACTCCTGTGTGGAAGGGAGCTAGAATGACCTGGGCTCTAGTCTCATCTCTTCTACTAAGTAATTGTATGGCAATGTGTATATCCTGCTCTTGGTTTCCTCATCTCTAAAATGAAGAATTTGGACCACTGGATGATTTAAGGAGGATCTTGTGAACTATAAATTATGTTTTAGAAGTACACTAATAAAGATGTTTTAGTTTAGTCTTGTATTTTATTTAGCCTCTTTCCAGTAAGTAATGAAAATTTTACATGCTATGTAGAAATAACTGATGGCCAGAATGTGTGCTCCACTGGCATTCTCGTAAGGTTAACAAGAACTAAAATAAAGCCCCTAACACAGTGGTTGACACTTTTGCAACAAATTTATGATACATGGCAAGACCCACAAAGTATTGGTAGGAACAGTTTGGTAGGTATTTGCAATTTGTATCAACACTGGAGGGACTATGCATATTTAAGAAAACTCAGATTCATATGAGAATGAGATTCCCCTCCTGGCCCTATTTCTGGCTGTAGGACTTAAAAATCTTGCCTCTACTGCTGTTCTATCCTGGAACTTATCTCAGTGCTTTAGGTCTCCTAGTGCCCATTCATCCTACCACATTAGTGGCCTACTCTGTCTACAAGGTTCACTCACTTTCTCCCATTAGTGAGTTCTTCCTGGAGTTCTTCCTTCATTTTGTGAAGGACTTTTTGGACTTCAAAACCATGTTCATTCTAACCTCTTCTTCAGCTCCTTTTTCTATGTTGTCTTTTAGCATAAGAATATAAACTCCTTGCTGTATAACCATTTTGGAAAACAATTTGGGATTATGCAAATACATTGCACTTTGAATTAGTGATTCCATTATAATGGTAAGAAGAGCAACATTTTCGGTGATAGCAAAGAATTGGGGAAAAAAGCAGATGCTCATCAACTGGTGAATGGCAAAATAAATTGTGGTATATAAATGTAATGGAATATTATGATACTATAAGAAATGTGATGAATACAGAGAAGCATGGAAATAGCTCCAATGAACTGATAAAGAGTGAAGTAAGAAGAGCCAAGAAAACAATATATACAGTGAGTACAATAATGTAAATGGAAAGAAAAATAACACACACATCAAAAGTGAATGTAGCAAAATTATCAAGATCAAGAATGACTTGGGAAAATTAGGGTAACGTAAAAAACAAAAGACATCAATAAAAACTTACTTATAAGAAGAAAATTAATAATAAAAAAAGACTATTGACTCCTTGATGGCAGGGACTGTCTTTCTACTTTGCTTATATTTGTATTTCCTATATTTAGTACAATGCCTGGCATAGAATAAGTAATTAATACATGCTTGTTTCCTTTATTTCAAAGTACTAGTAATTTTTCAAAAGAAGATGAAGTGACAAAAATTTGGTTTCTATTCCAAATAGAAAAGAATTCACACAATGAATGAAAAGACTCTCTATAGGAGAATATTAAATCATTCTCACATAAATACTTACATTGTTCTCCTGGTTCTTATTGTTCTTTAGGAGTGTAATAATACAGTTATGAATGAAGAAAGCAAGAGTGAGTATTCCAGTCAACTGTGGAAAATGAATTCTGAACTCTAGGAGAAAAGGAGAAAAATCATCACGATGTATAATTAGGAGACATACATTAACTGCCACAGACATGATCAATAACCAAATGGCAAAAATCAGCAGCTTCTTTCTGTTTTAGGGTATACAAAATTTTTAAAAGTTTCATTTTGTGGCTCATGATCACCATTACATGGAAGAGGGCCTGAACTAACTGCC
>NW_025370030.1:0-8119 GCF_016433145.1 Gracilinanus agilis | reverse complement strand
GAGAGAGAGAGAGAGAGAGAGAGAGAGAGAGAGAGAGAGAATTTTAGATTTGTTTAAAAAAGAAAAAAAGGTAAATTAGGAGAAACACACTTCAATATTCATTTTAGAGATCTCTCGCTTCTTCTTCAGGTATAAACTGACCACTGGAAAGACTATGAAATGCCTTTAAAATGCCAGTAACAGGGGTCAGTACTAACATCTTGCTTAGCAATGGCACATCAGGCTTTGACTCTAAATTCTTATCTATTTGATCTGTGGCATAGCCTGATCTGTATAAAAGTGAACCATGATAAGTAGGTGAGGGGGAGTTCTGGTTATTTTTAGCTTCTAAAATATAAAACTTCATAAATTGTTTTGATGAATTCGTAACAGGTTATTTTGGAAAGTTTGGGATATCCAGAGATTAATGGGGATCTTTATATATATATATATACATATATATGTATATATATTTTTATTTTGAATATTTTCCCTGAGTTACATGCTTCATGTTCTTTCCTTTCCAATGGGGATCTTTTAAGGAGGGGACTGTGTGCTTGTATTCATGGATTATTTTTCCTGTCTTTTGAGGTTTATCACCAGATTGGCTTTGGGCTGATGAATTTTTCAACAATAATATGGTCTTGGAAGGTTATCAACTAAATGACTGTGAATGGATTTTGATTTGGACCAATGGAGAGAGTACCCACAATTGAGACCTAGGTGTAGGGATGGGAAGTCCTGGGTTCAAATTTGGCCTCAGACACTTCTTAGCTGTGTGAAACTGGGCAAAACACTTAACCCTAATTGCCTAGCTCTTACCACTCTTTTGCCTTAGAACTAATACTAAGTATTGATTCTAAAATGGAAAGTAAAGGCTTTTTTTTTTACATGAATTCGAGAATGCTTGAAGTATTGGGAAAGATGTAGGAATAAAAATGAAATATACAGCCATTCGATCCAGTACTGGATGTCCAAGCAGAAAGCTTCACTCTTGGGTTTAGAATATTCCCTTTAAGCCCTGAGGAATGACCTTTATTTATTTATTTTTAAACCCTTAACTTCTGTGTATTGGCTCCTAGGTGGAAGAGTGGTGACGGTGGGCAATGGGGGTCAGGTGACTTGCCCAGGGTCACACAGCTAGGAAGTGTCTGAAGTAAGATTTGAACCTAGGACCTCCCATCTCTAGGCCTGACTCTCAATCCACTGAGCTACCCAGCTGTCCCATAGGGATGAACTTTAAACTGTTCCTTATTTGGCAGAAAGCTAATCCAGAGGCAGGGACAATTTCCTGGTCAGAAGCTTAGTTCTCATTACAAATGCTAGTCTTGCCATAGGCAGACCTTATTTGTCTTGGTGAGTTTTTAATGATATTGTGCTCTTTGATCCATAGTCTAAGAAGAAAGCCTTCTTATTGAGTGTGTCCAGTGACAAATACTTATATTGCCTATCAACCACTTCTTATATTCAATAATCAAATTGCACACCATTCAATTCCCTGAGTGATAAGAGAGTTATATCTGGAATAAGAAAATGGTGGCTTGTCTTATTCAAACTCAAGGCAGCATTCAGGCTTGCCCAATAAAATTTTCCTTCTATACAGATCCCTCTAAACAGCCTCCCCATTCCTAAGATTTAAGTTTCTATCCTTTTTTTGAGAACTCATATGAGGACAGCATTTCATAAGTGTTAAGTAATATAGATGTGAGCTATAACTTTTATATAGTGTTGTGAGGAAGATTAGTTACATATAGTTTATAAGGACCTAGCAGGAAGGGCTGGAGTATTCCAAGATGGAATGAAGGAGCAGGAAGTTGCTTGTGCTCTGAGAGGGACTCCATTAGTGGTTGGCACAAACTATTGCTAGCCCTGGGAGATCTCAGAGTTAAGGACACCCTGCATCCAGATTCCCTGGGATCCTGAGTGGTGGTGGCTTTCAGCAAGTGGACAAGACCTGCAGAGCTGCACCAAGTGGAGGAGGGTTTGGGATCTGGTGGACAGCATCTCAAACACACTCTCTCTACTTGGGTACCTTGGACCACCTTGGCTTTTGGCATCCTGTGATCATCTTTGGATTATGATGAGAACCCTCAAAGCCACTCTCAGGCCCTTTAACTGTGCTGGTCAAACCTGGCTGGAACCAGGTTTGAAGCAGCCTTCCCAGTGACTCCAGAACTGCTCCTTTGAGCCCTGCCTGGCTTAGGTCAATTATATTAGAGTAGTCAAGTCCTCCCCTTACCCCTGGGATTTGCCCTTTTGGGTTTTAAGTGTAGAATCCCCTATCCCACCTTTATTAGTTAATCATAATTAAAACTGTTAGAAACCTTTACCTTGTCTGCTGGTTCCAAAGACCCTGACCTAGGGTGAGCAGAGTGGTAGTTGGGGCCAACTGCCATTCTTGATTCTTGGTCTCCCTATCCTGGTTGGTCCTGTCTCTCCTTTAACACACTGTGTGTACCCACAAACCATTAGGTCACATTATACATCCCTGGTGCCTCATATTTTACATTAGCCATAGTTTGGGGTATCATTTTGTTTCACATGTAATAATTAAAATTATGAGGCTGCTAGTATCTTAATAACTTTATTAAATCAAAGTAGTAATAGTAAAGAGAGGCAAAGGTAGGAAAGAGGTAGAGAAATATATAGCTTCCTAATCTATTGGCCACCATGATGGATTGAAGCTCACCACCGACAAGAGTTTGTTCAGCCTCCATGCTCCAGCCAGAAGACCCTTATTTCCTGCTGGGTCTCCCCTCATAAGAAGTTTTCTCCACTCACTAGCTCTCACATGTCACATCTCAGGAACCAATCATAGTTTCCTAATTTGCCTGGGCCACTCAGGGTGGCAGTGCTTGTGGGATCAGCTTCCTGTCTTATTGGTTCTTTGGTTCTTTAACTTCCTTTCTCTGAGGGCTTATCTATACCTGAATTTACTCAGTGATCTTTTACCTCCAGGTCACTGAGAGACGATGTTAAACAAAGCAACATAATGGAGAGAGAAAAATCTCTTCCAACACACAAAAGAACCAATAATATCTTTTGCATTACTAAGTACAAAAAATGAAATTTCCTGGAAAAGTCCCCATTATTAGAAGACCCTGGAAAGAATGACTCACAATGGTATGGATAAGCTCCAGCTCCTACCAATTTTATTAACAACAGAACCTGGAAAAGATCATGGATAGCCACATAAGATGAATTAGGAATAACAGCAGATAGATAATCTATAGACTAACCTTTGGCATTCCTGTTAAGAAATAACCTAACTTTTGTTTTAACATCACAAAATCTAGAAGAAGTCCTTCAGCATATTGGGTGGATCTTCTGTGGACGATAAAAGCAAAATTCAGGATATCCCCAAAGTCTCTAGTAACAATGATTACATGTAAAACCCAGTGGAATTGCTCATTGGCTCTGGGAATGGGGAGGAAGGAGAGGAGGGAGAGAACATGAATCATGTAATCATGGAAAAATAGTCAAAATTACTTAAATAAATAAATTTTAAAAAAATTAACAAAATTGTTTTCTACCAAGAGCTATACAAAATAAATACAAATCTAAGTCATAAAAAAAGAAAAGAAAAGATAAAGGCTCTAGTAGCTTATAACCATACTAAGACTTTTAATACACCTTGCAAAGACCAGAGTTGCACAGGATAAAACTGGGAGCCACACTATTGGATAGAGTGCCCACATGGATGAAATTGCAGAGCCACTGACTTACACTGGAGATAGTGTGCAAATTGATTATTAGGATTCACTAAAGTACTATAATATTAATTGGAGGAAAGGATTAGCAAAAAACAATATGAGAAGTTTGAATTTTCCCAAGTAAATGTTACCAGCATACTTATTATTCAGTTATCTGATTAAAGTAGGGTACAGAAAGGGCCAAGAGTTCCACAGAAAAACACAATGATATTAATAAAACCTAATCACTATTTCTGTGCTATTTCCTTTTTCTCTTCCTTTCTTTCTCTCTTCTTCTTCTCCTTTCTTTCTTCCTTCCTTTCTTTCCTCTTTCCTCCTAACCTTCCTTTCTCCCTCCCTCTTTTTTTCTTCCCCTTCCCTTCTCTCCTCCATTCCTCCTCACCTTTTCCCTTTCTCACAGAATCTCTGAGGTAGAAGAATTATTTATAGGATCCAACCTAAGACCTAAGAAAATGAGAAATTTTCCTTTAACATTCCATCTAAGAAATAACCTAGCTAAGGGACAACTAGGTGGCTTGGTGGATTAAGAGTCAGGCCTAGAAACAGGAGTTCATGGGTTCAAATCTGGTCTCAGATACTTCCTAACTGTGTGACCCTGGGCAAGTCATGTAACTCCTATTACCTAGCCCTAACCACTCTTCTATCTTAGAACAATACACAGTATTGGTTCTAAGACACAAGGTGAGGGTTTAAAAAAAAGAAATAATCTAGTTTTTTTTTAATACTTCAAGCAGAGGGTTATTCCATGTATTACAAGATATCTCATTCCACATCTGCCTAGCTATAGTTTCTGTCAAGTTTTCCCTTATTTCAAGCATCTTGGCATTTCTCACCCACTGTCCCTACTTCTATCTACTGAGGCTGAATCTGTTCCCTCTTCTGTGTGAGTCACTCAAATACTTTGTGGCAATTACTTTCATCGTTCTGTTTTCTGTTGACAATTATCAGAAATCATATTTATTTTTTAATGTCTGGAGTGGGACATGATTAATGACCATGTAGTCTTGAGCTCAACCTCAAATGTGGTAGATCATGATGAAGCTATGATTTGGAAGGAGATCCTTTTAGTTCAAGACCAGCATTATCATAACCCCTCCCTTCACTCAAGTCCCTCCCCCCCCACCTCCATCATCTCTTTTTGATATATCTAGTGCAGTAACTGGGCAAGAGTACATAACATATGTTTCCATAACAAATACACTGGCTTATAGAATCACAGATTTTTATTTGGAAGGGAGCTCATATACCACGTAGTCCAATTTTCCCATTTTTACGTCAGAAGAAACTGAAGCCTAAGGGGGTTAAATGATTTGTTTGAAGACATACAATGTTAATCAGAACCAGGATTTGAACCCAGATCTCTAACTTTTGCACCAGTGCCCTTTCACTGTCCCTTTAGATTTTTTTTTCTGAGTTCTAGAGGAATATTAAAGAGTAATCAGCCATACACTCAAAAGGAACTCTATTTTTTCACATCATTTTACAGTAATGTTCCTGCTCAAATCCAAGAATAATTACATTGTTATTTCAAGAGCCCTGAAATCTCTAGGGCTCTTGCCTTTCTGGGCAGTTTTCTCTCTCTGAAGCACAGATTAAATTGAAATGAAGACTAGAAACTATGACTTTTGAAATGCTTTTCAAATATTTTCATATATTTGACAGTTATTTTTTCTCTTGCACACTACATTTCATTTCATTCTTTCACGATGGACCTACTTTGTATACTCTGGGCATTAAATAAATGTATACTAAATTAATATTAGATATTTATAGTACAACTAAAAGACTTGATAGAATCTGGAAAGAAAGATTTTTTTTAAAAATCTGAGCTATCACAAAACATTAAAAAATATATATTTAGGCTCTATTTCTCCTGAGGGAGGGAGCCTCTGAGGAAGGAAACTCTATTTGGTTCCTTAGTATTTTTTTTAATTGAGACAAAGTGCCACCTCAGTTATACAGAGTGTAGACAGACATGGATATTCACACTCTGAGATTTTCTCGGGCTGACTTAGAATGCAAACATTAGCAATCCAGAACATCCACTCTGCCTGAATACTCCCTTGGGGACCTGCTTTCCAAGACTCTATGAAATCAGATTGGCAGCTTTTGAAAACTATGAAGCTGCTCACACATGCCTCATGCCAAGCTCTGAGAGATGGTGCCTCTACCCCTCATGCCAGCATTCAGAAATAGCTCCACTCATTGAGGAGGAAGAAACTCAAGAACACAGCTAATCATTACCCGAATCCCTCCCAAAGTGAAATAATAACTCGCTCCCTGCCAACGAACTCTGAATATCTGTCCGTGTCCACATAACACCAAAAATGGAGAGTTGGATCTTTTGCTTTTCCCTCTGCCTTGCACATGACATCAGGTTTTGAGCTATATGACTATAGCAGTTAGGTGGTACCCTGGACCTGAAATAAGGAATGCCTGAATTTCAATCTAGTCTCAGACACTTGCTAGCTGTGTGACCCTGGGCAAGTCCCTTGATCTCCATTTGCCTCATTTCCCTCATCTGTAAAATGGGGATAAGCATAGCACTTACCTTCCCCCAGGGTTATTATGAGGATCAAATGAGATATCCATAAAGCACTCAGCACATGTATTAATCACTATATAATTGTTAACTATAATGATATTGATGATGATGTCAAGACGGATCCTTTTTTTTTTTTTTTTTTTTTTTTTTGCCTTCATGGATATTTCATTCTGCTTCATTCATAGGGATAGAAATTTAATGGGCAGCTAAGTGGACTTGGAATCAGGATGTTTCAAATGATGTCTTTGCCTTTTATATATGTGTAGACCATGATAAAAACCTTGGATTTCTAACCTGTCTGAAACGAGTATTTTGTAAAATGTAAAATTCTATATAAATGCTATTATTGTTGTTGTTGTTGTTGCTAATTTAGAAGTGAAAGAAACATAAGAGGTCATCTGGTCCAGTCTCATTTTACAGATGAACAAAAAAGCCAGTGACTTTTCCAGGATCCCATAGAGCATAAAAGTCTGCAGCAGCATCTGAACCCAGGTGTTCCTGACTTCGATTTCATCACACCATTTACCAAACCAAACTGCCTGTCATTCGCCTGATCCAGTTCTGTTAGCTGCTCCAAAGTCCGAGGGATAGTCCTAAATACACTAATATAAAATCTTCTGATGATATGAGGGAGAACCATCCTTTGAGGGGATTTTCTGCACATTTTGCTTTTTTTCCCCCTCATTTCTTGGGGCTTCCTTTTGGTCCGTATCAGAAATACTGAGTTCTTCAAGCTGAGAGGGGCGAGGAAAAAAAGAGATAAAAGAATATTTATTTTAATGAAGGGCTAAACTACTTTTTTTGCTTCTCTAGTAAGAGGGCTGGTGAAAGAGGTTCTCGCTGGCCAGGATGGCTTTCATGGGTGATTGTGTAGATTATAATTATTGACGCTATTCCTTTTCCCAACTCCTCAACAGGCTTTTTCAAATTTCAGACATGCTTTATTGTTTTTACTTTACTGGCAGACCTATGATAAACAGTATGCACATTTACATTTTGTCAGGATTCTCTCTAGGGATAATTATGTGATATTAGGTTCTAAAAACCTCATTTTTATTTTGAGATTTTGTTCCATACTTATTATTTCATACATGTAGGGAGCTCTATGCCGAGGAAACTCCCTCTACTAATTCTGATTGCCAGCTGTTCTGCAGCTGACAGAAGACTCAGATAAGGAGACTCTTACTCAGAATCATTCAATGAATGTCAGGGATGGCATTTGCACCCAGGTCTAGCTGACTTTTGAAGGCAGTTCTCTATCCAGAACAATGTAGCTGCTTCTCCTTCATTATACCATTTCATGTTTTAATTAATTTTTTAAATTTAAAATTTAAAGTCTTTTTTTCCTATTTAGAGGCAATGCAACAAAATAGAGAAAGCACTGATTTAGAGTTCAATGAAATATGTTCTAATCCTGTTCCCAACATTAAAAAACAAACAAACAAACAAAAAACTCTTGCCTTCTGTGTCTGTTATCTGTTAGTATCAATTCTAAGGCAGAGTTGTGGCAAGGGCTGGGCAATCTGGGTTAAGAGTTTGTCCAGGGTCACACAGGAAGTATTTGAGGCCAGATTTGAACCCAAGCCATCCCAACTCATGGCCTGTCATTCTATCTACTGCGCTACCTAGTTCCCCAACATTTCTTAATTACTGTGTGAATATGGGTCATGACGAAAATAGTATTTGAACCTTTTAATTCCTTTATCTGCAAAATGAGGAAAATAATATTTTCTCCACTAACCTAAGAGGATTGATATGAGAGAAATGCTTTCCTGATATACCTTAAAACACTAGATGAATCAGTTATTATAAACAAAGAAAGAAAGAAATGAATGAATGAATGAATATATATATATATGTATACATATATACACATATATAT
>NW_025370029.1:0-6538 GCF_016433145.1 Gracilinanus agilis | reverse complement strand
TAATTATAACATTATTTTTAAAAAAGCACTTATAACACTCCCTAGCACATCTTAGATGCTACATATTTTTATTTATTTATATAATGACCCTCACACATTTATTTATTTATTTGAATTTATTTAATAATTTAAAATATCAATATTTATATAATGAAACAATTGGGCAAGGACAAAGTTTGAGGGCTGATATATATAGGGTCATGTTCCCCGGACTCCTCTGAAGAGTCACAGAATGTCGGCCGTGGATAGAACTTTAGAGGACAGAATGTTAGAGGTGGAAGGGATCTCAGAACAGGGATTGCCAGGGCTCAGACGACCTGTGATCAAGCCCCAGCTCCGCCATTTACTAAGTGTCCCCCAGAGCAAGTCATTTCACATTTCTGGACTTTATTTTCTTCACTTTTAAAATAAGAGTTTGGGCTAGACCATCTCTAGGGTCTGTTCCAGCACAGATCTTGGATCTTAAACTGGGAGGGGCTTTAGAATGTCAGAGCTAGAAGGTACTTTAGAACACTGAATATTAGTGAACACAATGTCAGAAGTAGGAGGTATCTTAGTCCTGATCCTCCATTGAAATTCCTACAGAAAGCAAGGAACCTGCATTGATGTGGGGCCCCAGGCCCCCTCAGTGCCTGCTTTACAACTGCAGGAAATGAAGGTGGCACCGCCCAGCTGATCCAGTAGGAAATGCAGAGAATTCACATAGCATTGTTTGTGCTTCCCATGCCTGGTCTAGGAGGAAGGGCAAAAACAGTCACATATTAACACCTTCCTATTCCCAGCCTGCCCAGGATCTTTGCTAACAAAGCTGGGGCCCAAGAGTTTCTTCTTCTCTTCTCAGTATTCTGAGGAATCAAATCCTAAGCAATCCCATCCTTTAACCTTCCTTTATATTCCCCCAAACCAGCTCCCCAGAGAGGAATACTGGACGGCAGTGACCTTGCAAATCTGGGCTCTGCTTTGGGGGAGATGAACCCAGTTTCAGTGGCTGATAGAGAAAGGAGTTTCCTTCTCCCTGGAATAAAAGGTGCGCTGAGACCAAGTCCTGGAAACAGCGTGCTCCAGCCACTGAGAACTGAGCCTTCACTGCAGCAAACTTGGCTGGTTGGCTCCTCTTTTTCTCCCCTCCCCTCTCTGCCCACGTCCTGGGATTTTGGTGCAGTCCTATTAGTATTTCATGAAAGTGACTGCCTCCTTGAAGCATGTGAGTGCAGAGAAGAGATAGAATGGTAGATCATAGAATGTCAGAGCTGGAATGGACCTTAGACCCACAAAATGCTGGGTCATACAATGTCAATCTGGAAGGAACCTTAGAATACAGAATATCAGAGAATCAGAATAACACAGAATGTTCGAGCTGAGAAGGACCTTTGAACAGTGAATATCAGAGTTGGGAGGGACCTTAGAACTCAGAATGCTAGATTAAACACTGTCAATCTGGAAGAAATCTTAGAATACAGACTATCAGAGAAGCAGAAAAATATAGAAGGCTAGAGCTGAGAAGGATCTTAGAACAGAGAATGCCACAGCTAGGAGAAACCTTAGAATAGACAATGTCAGAGCTGGGAAGGATCTTAGAACAGAGAATACTAGATTATACACTGTCAATCTGGAAGGATCTTTAGAATACAGAATATCAGGGAATCAGAAATATGTAGAATGTTAGATGTTTGAAGGACCTTCAGAGTTGGGAGGGATCTTAGAACAGAAAACATTAAAGCTAGGAAGGACCTTAGAATGGAGAGCATCATAGCTGGGAGGGATCTTAGAACAGAGATTGTCAGAGCTGGAAGAGACCTTAGAACAGAGAATGTCAGAGCTGGGAGAGACCTTAGAACCATAGAATGTAGAATAGAATGCCAATTCAGAAGGAACCTTAGAATATAGAGTAACAGAGAATCAGAATACCATAGAATGTTAGAGCTGGGAAGGACCTTAGAACAGGGCATGTCAGAGCTGAAAGGGTCCTTAAAACAGAATATTATTCATATTATGTTAGGGGGAAGAGACCTTCATTCAACTGTGCCAGAAATTATAATGTGATTCAATATAATACAACACAACAAATGTTTATTAAGCACTCACTAGAGATATTGATTAGCTACTCATCAGGGCACTGTGTACATATTATTGTAATATAGTAAATGGAGAGCTGGCTGTGGAGAATCATGAAGACCCTGGTTTACATGTTGTCTCTGATATGAGCTACATGACCTTGGATAATTTACTTAACTTGTCAGAGGCAACTTTAATCTAAGACTCTAATTAGCAATGATATTGTCCAGCATTAGTAGAGGAAGTACTTCACCCTGAGCTTCCTACATGATGAAATAAGAGGTCAAAACCAAAACATTCACTGGCCTAAGTGCTAAGGACACAGAGACAAATACTGAAACTTTTTTTTTCCAAGTAATTTACCAGTAGTTTAAGGAATCTACAGTAGATTCACTGGGGATTATAATATACATACATGGAAATGTAAATAGTAGGCAATTTGGGAAAGGAAATGGTAATAGCAATTGGGGCTATCACAGGAGGCTTCCCAGAGGAGGTGGCCTCTGAGTTTGAACCTTAAAGCAAGATAAGGGCTCTGAGAGGTAGGTATAGTGGAAGGCCAGTGTGGGAAGTGTAGAGATGTCTATGTCAGAAAAAGAGCTAGGATGATGGATGTTAAAGCTGGATAGGACTTTAGAACATGGAATGTTAAGAGTTGAAAGGAATCTTAAGAGCTCATTTAGGGGCAGCTAGATAGCATAGTAGATAGAGAGCCAGGAATGGAGTTGGGAGGACCTGGGTTCAAATCTGGCCTCAGACACTTCCTAGTTATGTGACCTTGGGCAAGTCACTTAACCCTGATTGCTTAGCCCTTGTCACTCTTCTGACTTGGAATTGATATTAAGATAGAAGATAAGGATTAAAAAAAAAAAAAGATCATGGAGCTCTATTCCTTCCATTTTACACACCAGAGTAATTTTGCCATGGCTACATAGTAAATTAGTGGCAGAGATAGAGACTTGAGTCGTCTGAAGGAAATCCAATATTATTTCCTCTACATCCCATTAACTATCAATGAAGAGCAAGAAGTTATTGTTGGAAGAGGTATTAATGTTGGGGACCACTACTGGTATCCTAAAGGGTTGTTTTGTGATCTGGGCAAACCACACTGTACCACAGCATATTGCCATAATTATAGACAGATAAATATAATTGTAAATGTGAATGAGTAACTCTAGTCTCTAAGATGGTATCTCTTGGCTGGTGAGGGGAGAAGGCACAGATATATGGCATAGTGAAAAAAAAAAAGGTCCATGCTAGAAGATTTGGGTTCAAATCCCAGTTCTGTCATTAACTCACTATTTGATAAGACACTTTGATTCTCTGAGACTCAGTTTCCTAATCTGTAAAAAGAGATAGGCTGGACTGTAGAATCCAAAATATCTCTTTCAGCTCATCAAATTCATGTTCCACTGCCTTCTCCAGCATTGGCATTCAGTCTACTGACATCCTGTTCTACCATTCTGTGTTCTCAAATCCCTTCCAGCTCCAACAATCTGTGTTCTCAAGTCCCTTCCAGCTCTGATATTCTGTGTTCTGATGGCTCTTCCATCTTGGATAGTCTATATTTTAAGATCTCTTTCTACTCTAATTGAGGGCAGGGATATGGTAGAAAGAATGCTGATCTTGGAGTCAGGAGGCCCTAGGTTTTAAATCTTGCCTTTGACATTGAGTTGTTTAAAAAACATTTTTTAAAATTACTATGTAATTTAAAAAATTATAATTTAATTTATATCTTTGGCTTTTATATTGCCTTTTGTGGTTGTTCAGTTGTTTTGGTGGTATCTGACTTTTCCTGACCCCATTTCTTTCTCCAGTTCATTTTGTAAATGAGGAAACTGAGGCAAACAGGGTTAAGTGACTTGTCCAGGGTCTTCCTGACTCCAGGGCTGGCACTGTGCCACTTAGCCATCCATGACATAGGTACTGAATGTGTAGGTTGCAGAGGTTAAGTGATCCTGGGTGAAGTAACCATCCTGTGCCTCATTTCCCTCATCTCAATAGAAATAGCTCCTTTCTCTACCTCACAGGGCTGTGGTGGGCAAAACACTTTGTAAATCATAAAGGGATACAGAAATTACAAGTTATTATTAAAAATCCATGCTCTCAGGCACCTTTCCAATGCTGGCATTTTACATTTTATGGAATTTAATTTTATGAATGTCTTCAGGGCAGGTTTTAGAAGGGAAGGGATGGATGTGATTGGGAGGGCTGTGTACCCTCTCTTAGTATTTTGCACATAATGGTGGATCCTTTCCAGCTCTAAAATTGTATAATATTTTAGTGCTTCTAAGATTCTATGAATCAGTGTTTACTGGATGGAATTGTATGACAGACACCTGTCCCTCCAGATGGAATTGGAAAGTGAAACTCAATAATCCAAGCAAGGTCTTATCAAAACTTGTCCAGAAATCTGTCCCCTCTCTGGGATGCTGGTGAATAGTAAGAATCCTGATTTATTCCTAACTGAGATTTCCAGAATCTGGAGAAGGGATGGACACCCAGTAGGTACTCAGAGTTTGACCCATAGTAAGCTCTTCAAATAAAGCCTACAGTCATTCATTCATTCATTCATTCATTCATTCAGAGCTTTCACCTCCCTTTTTAGGTAAAGAGAGATTCTCAACATTTCAGGCATTATAGAATGGTCTTCCAAAATACTTATTACTTTTGTGTGAGGCAAGTGTTCATTTTATCACCCAGCCTCAGTTTCTCTGAGGGGCAATGCAATTATTTTTGCCCATGGCGGTCTGGGAGGCTGTTTAGCAGGACCCCAAAGGCTTCCCTTTCTCCTTGAGGATTATTAGCAGGTCCATGAATGCCCGCTGCAGTTCTGGAGAACTGCGGAAGATGCTACGTGCAATTTAGAACATTCTTTTTTTTTTTTGAGAGGCATGAGGAGTCGCCAGGCACGAGGCAGAAATGGGTCAGCTTTGCGGCATAGAGCTACCCGGGAGGATTCTGCAGCAGCCACTTGCTGACAGGTATCTGCAGGGATGGAAAAGTACTGACCAGGAGCAGTGAGCTGGGCCATCAGTTAACAGGCAGTCAACAATTCTATTCGGCAAACATTGAAAAATTGCTTACTGTGAGCAAAGCAAAAGGAGGCATAGAAAATCAGGAAGAACTAGGTTCTAGAGCTGCCTTGGATCCAAGTTGTTTGGGTGACCCTGGACAAACCAAGTAGCCAGCTTTCCCCCCCCCCCCCCCCACGCCCCCAAGGCCTCCAGGCAATTCTCGGAGACCATAAACTGCAGAACCTTGGAGGAGAAGCAGTCATCAAGGGAGTTTCCCCATTTGGAGTCTCTAGTCCAATGAAATCATAGATCCTGACCAAACAACAACAACAAAAATAACGAGCGAAGCACTCAGCTGGGGGGCTCAGAGAGTTCCAAGAGCTCACGGTTTAGCAGAAGATTTCTCTGGAGCACTGAGGGTGTAGTGGAAAGAGCACTGACGGATTGGAAGACACAGGTTCGAATCCCCATCGGTGACCCTCCAGGCCAGTGTGCAGCCTTAGGCGAAGCACAACTTCCTGGGTCTTTTGGATTCCTTACCTGGGAAAGGAGGGGACTGAGCTAGATAGTCTTCCAGGTCAACGGGCATTTATTAAGCGCCTCTGCAGTGCCAGGCACCAATTACCAGGCCAAAACAATTCCTATTCTCATGCAGCTCACAGCCTAATGGGGGCGACAACATAACAACTACAGGGTGTCTCAAAAGTCTTGGGGCAATTTTAAGCTACTTTAAAGCTTTGAAGAAAGAGACTGACTGGGAAGAGACTTCTATAAGAAATCCGGCGAAGGTGAAAATCTAGCAGGCTACTAAAGCTTACTATATATACAGGATAAACCTACTATCCTAAGCCATTTATTAGCTGCCTGACCTTGGGCAAGTCATTTAACTTCTTGGTGCCTCAGTTTCCACATCTATAAAATGGGAAGAATAGATGGCCTCCGAGGTCCTTTTCAGTTGTAAATCTACGACTTTTAGTAGCTGTGGGACCCTGGGCGAGTGCTGGACCTCTCAGATCTTCAGCTTCCTTCTCAGTGGAATGAGGGGGTTGGGCCAGAAGTTCTCGGAGGTGTCCGCTTTAGCTCTGAATTCCGCAGCCAATCCCAGGTTTCCCGTGCTTTCCTCCCTCCTTCCCTCCCCTCCCCCTGTGCTCCTTCTCTCCGCGCAGCCCAGACTCTTACCTATGGGTGCCGGGAGTGACTGTTTCACTGGACTATTCCTAAGTCCAGACTTGCCTTGGGGGGGCGGGAGAAGGAGGAGGAGGAGGGAAAGGGTACTGGGAGGAGGGAGGAGAGGTGAGGAGCAATGGAGGAAAGAGGATCGGAGCTGAGGTCAGAGGGTGGGAGGGCTGAAGAGGAGGTGGGAGGAGGGTAGGTCAGGGGGTGCAGAGATGGGGGAGGAGTAGTAGAGGAGGGGAGGGAAGGAGGGATTAGTAGGAGGGGGAACCTCCTCCTCTTCCTCATCTTCC
>NW_025370028.1:0-1005 GCF_016433145.1 Gracilinanus agilis | reverse complement strand
TTCCTTCCTTCCTTCCTTCCTTCCTTCCTTCCTTCCTTCCTTCCTTCCTTCCTTCCTTCCTTCTTTTCTTTCTTTCCACCTATCTGCTCCCTCCAGTATCTTTTCCAAGAAAACCCCAAATGGGGTCATAAAGAGTTAAACACAACTGAAAAATGACTCCACTGAAGAGATGAGGAAATTAAGACAAGGAGAGCTGAAATGACATGACCAGCTTTGCATAGCTAGTATCTGAGTTTGGATTTGAACTCAGGTCTTCTAGACTCCNAGACATTTCAGAGGTGTCTCCAGGGAGCCCTCCTGGCCCCTGCCCCTCCCTTTCCAGCTTCAACAGGCTTCCTCTCCAGCTCCGTCCCACCCAGGGCTCAGGCCACCCTCTGCCCCTCCGGGGCTGGATTTTTGCCAGCTCTTTATCTCTCTCCCTCTGTCTCTGCCCCTTGCGCTATCTCTATCTCTCACGGTCTGTTTTGTCTCTGTCTCTGCCTCTAGTCTCTGTCTCTGCATTTTTCTCTCCGTCTCTGTGTCTCTTCCCCCTTTTTTGTCTATGAATTCGTCTCTCTCTGTCTTTTGTCTCTGTCTCTCCCTCTCCCTTTGTCTCTGCATTTCTGTCTCTGTCTCTGACCCTGCTTCTTTGCCTGTCTCTGTGTCTCTCGCTTTGTCTCTGCCCCTGGGTCCGCAGGCCCTCGGCAGCTCGCCTCCTGCCCTGGATGCCACAGCGTGGGCTCGGGCTGGGGGCTCCCAGCTCAGGCTTTGGGCTCTCTCTCAGTCTCCTCGAAGCAGCCGGAGCCCCGCGGCGCTGTTGTGTCCGCCTCTCCTGGCCGCGGTCAGGCCGGCTCCGCTTCTCTCCTCCTCCCCTTTCCTCCCCTCCCCTCCCCTCCCTTCGCCTCCCCCGGGACCAGGCCGGGCCGGCGGAGCGGCGGGCTCCGGGAGAACCGTCCCTGCCCCCTGGGGGCTCGTCCATGGGTGAGTGAGGGGACCTCGCGAGCGGGGTGGGGGCTACGGAGGGAC
>NW_025370027.1:706-5702 GCF_016433145.1 Gracilinanus agilis | reverse complement strand
ATATATATATATATATATATCTGAGTGATTATAAACATTATCCAAAAATAGCTGCTAACTAGTGTGTACCCTTTGATATTGCTAAAATAATGCCAGACCTATATACAAAAGTGGAAGGGTTAAAAATGGTTTGACTAAATTTATGAATTAAAAAAATGTTGTTGTGGTCCCCATTTATAAAAGTTAAAGTTAAACTATGAATCAGTAGTCTCTAGTAGCTTTTATTTACAGCAAGGTAGAGATATTAAAGTAAGAAATATAGGAAGGAGGTAGAAAATATTGCCTCGCTAAAAATTCCACAAGTCCTAATTCTAGTGCCTCCAAACTGTGAATGTGAATCTCACCAGTCCTTGAGAGTGTCTCCAGTCAGGCGTTCCAACAACCAAAAATCGATGCTGAAGAGGCTGAGCCACAAAGGGCAGTCTCTCATACCAAGAAGTCAAGAGTCTCATCAGAATAAGTGTACCTCTTCAACCCGAGTCTCCAATGCAGGAAGCCGAATCTTCACCAGAATCCAAAGTCCGGATCAGGAAGCCAAAATCTGAAAAGCCAAAAGACTCTGAAAACCCCTGGGAAACCTTCAGCTTATACAAGGCCAAGACCGCCAAAAATCCCACCAGAGCTCATGTTCCCTAGGTTAAAGGCCATCAAGAATGGCCCCAGAATTCACTAAGTAATGAAGAGAGTAAGAATCATGAGAATGAATCTCTCTCAGGCTCCCACTTATATACAGTTTTCCCCACCCATCAGTTCTCCTTGTCACATCTCAGGAATCAATCACAGCCTTTCAATTTGCCTAGCACTGCCCAGGGGGAAAAGGGGGCAGTGCTTGTGGCCTTTTAGGTTGTGAACTTTCTTTGTTAGTGACTTACTAAGTGTCAAGTAGGGATGCTTTAAGTTCTCAATTGATTAACTTAAGATAGACAAAGGGAATAAAATTTCCTTTTCACAAAAGATATCAAAGAAAGAGGAAATATCTTTATGTGTACAAAAATATTCATAACATCTCCTTTTATGGTGGCAAAATTTAGACACCTCCTAGAGTTACCATCAACTGAGGAATGACTGAATTAGTTGTGATATATGAATGTTATAGATTCCTATTTTACTGTATGATTTGAGGAAACATGATTATCATGATAGGAATGAACATACTAAAAAGGGATATTATTGTTTCAGATAGGAATTTTTTTTAAATTTAAACATTTATTAATAATCATTTTTAACATGGTTACATGATTTATGCTCCTACTTTACCCTTCACCCCCCCCCCCCCCCCCCGCACTCCCTCCACCCACGGCCAACGCACATTTCCACTGGTTTTGTAATGTGTCCTTGTGACCAAGACCTATTTCCAAATTGTTGGTGGTTGCATTAGTGTGGTAGTTTCAAGTCCACATCCCGAATCATGTCGACCCCGACCCATGCACTCAAGCAGTTGCTTTTCTTATATGTTTCCTCTCCTGCAGTTCTTCCTCTGAATGTAGGTAGCATTCTTTACCATAAATCCCTCAGAGCTGTCCTGGGTCATTGCATTGTTGCTGATACAGAAGCCCATTACATTCGATTTTACCATAGTATATCAGTCTCTGTGTACAATGGATCTCCTCCTGGATCTGCTCCTTTCGCTCTGCATCAGTTCCTGGAGGTCTCTCCAGTTCTCCTGGAACTCCTCCAGTTTATTATTCCTTTTAGCACAATAGTATTCGATCACCCGCATATACCACAGTTTGTTCAGCCATTCCCCAATTGAAGGACATACCCTCCTTTTCCAATTTGTTGCCACCACAAAAAGCGCAGCTATAAATATTTTCGTACAAGTCTGTTTATCTATGATCTCTTTGGGATACAAACCCAGCAATGGTATGGCTGGATCAAAGGGCAGGCATTCTTTTATAGCCCTTTGAGCATGATTCCAAATTGCCAGCCAGAATGGCTGGATCAGTTCACAACTCCACCAACAATGCATTAATGTCCCAATTTTGCCACATCACCTCCAATATTCATTACTCTCCCCTTCTTTCCTTTTAGCCAATCTGCTAGGTATGAGGTGATACCTCAGAGTTGTTTTGATTTGCATTTCTCTAATTATTAGAGATTTGGAACACTTTCTCATGTACTTATTGATACTTTTGATTTCTTTACCTGCCTATTCATGTCTCTTGCCCATTTATCAATTGGGGAATGGCTTGATTTTTTATACAATTGCTTTAACTCCTTGTATATTTGAGTAATTAGACCCCTGTCAGAGTTTTTCGTTATAAAGATTTTTTCCCAATTTATTGTTTCCCTTCTGATTTTGATACATTGTTTTTGTTTGTACAAAAGCTTTTTAGTTTAATATAATCAAAACCATTTAATTTACATTTTGTAATTTTCTCTAACTCTTGCTTGGTTTTAAAGTCTTTCCTTTCCCAGAGATCTGACAAGTATACTATTCTGTGTTCACTTAACTTATTTATAGTTTCTTTATTTATATTCAAGTCATTCACCCATTCTGAATTTATCTTGGTGTAGGGTGTGAGATGTTGATCTAGACCGAATCTCTCCCATATTGTTTTCCAAATTTCCCAGCAGTTTTTGTCAAATAGTGGATTCATGTCCCAAAAGTTGGGCTCTTTGGGTTTATCATACACTGTCTTGCTGATGTCATTTACCTCAAGTCTATTCCACTGATCCTCCTCTCTATCTCTTAGACAGTACCATATTGTTTGGGTGACTGCTGCTTTATAGTATAGTTTAATATCTGGTACTGCTAGGCCCCCTTCCTTCACATTTTTTTTCATTATTTCCCTTGATATTCTTGATCTTTTGTTATTCCAAATGAAATTTGTTATAGTTTTTTCTAATTCAATAAAGAAGTTTTTTGGTAGCTTGATAGGTATGGCGCTAAATAGGTAAATTAATTTGGGTAGAATTGTCATTTTTATTATGTTAGCTCATCCTACCCATGAGCAATCAATCGCTTTCCAATTGTTTAAATCCAGTTTTATTTTTTTGGAAAGTGTTTTGTAGTTGTTTTCATATAATTGCTGTGTTTGTTTTGGTGGACAGATTCCTAAGTATTTTATATTTTTTAGGGTGATTTTAAATGGTGTTTCTCTTTCTACTTCTTGCTGCTCTGGTGTGTTGGAAATGTATAGAAATGCTAATGATTTATGTGCATTTATTTTGTATCCTGCATCTTTGTTAAAGTTGTTGATTATTTCTACAAGCTTCATAGTTGGTTCTCTAGGATTTTTTAAGTAGACCTTCATATCATCTGCAAAGAGTGATAGCTTAGTCTCCTCCTTGCCTATTTTGATAGCTTCAATTTCTTTTTCTTCTCTAATTGCAACTGCTAGTGTTTCTAGTACTATGTTGAATAATAGAGGTGATAATGGGCATCCTTGTTTTGCTCCTGATCTTATTGGGAAAGCTTCTAATTTATCCCCATTGCATATGATGTTTGTTGATGGTTTTAGGTATATACTGTTTATTATTTTTAGGAAAGGTCCTTCTATTCCTGCACTTTCCAGTGTTTTCATTAGGAATGGGTGCTGTATTTTGTTAAAGGTTTTTTCAGCATCTATTGAGATGATCATGTGATTTTTGTTTGTTAGACTGTTGATATGTCAATTATGTGGATGGCTTTCCTAATGTTGAACCAGCCTTGCATTCCTGGTAAAAATCCCACCTGATCATGGTGGATGATCATCTTAATTACTTGCTGGAGTCTCTTTGCTAGTATTCTATTTAAGATTTTTGCATCTATGTTCATTAGGGAGATTGGTCTGTAGTTTTCTTTCTCTGTTTTTGATCTACCTGGCTTTGGAATCAGTACCATATTTGTGTCATGAAAGGAATTTGGTAAGACTCCTTTGCTTATAGTATCAAATAATTTGTATAGTATTGGGATTAGTTGCTCTTTGAATGTCTGATAGAATTCACTTGTGAATCCATCAGGCCCTGGCGATTTTTTCTTAGGGAGTTCTTTGATGGCTTGTTCAATTTCTTTTTCTGATATGGGATTATTTAGGTATTCTATTCCTTCTGCTGTTAATCTAGGCAGTTTCTATTTTTGTAAATATTCATCCATATCTCCTAAATTGTTATATTTATTGCCATATAATTGGGCAAAATAGTTTTTAATGATTGTCTTAATTTCCTCTTCATTAGAGGTGAGGTCTCCCTTTTCATCTTTGATACTGTCAATTTGGTTTTCTTCTTTCCTTTTTTTTTATTAGATTGATTAGTACTTTGTCTATTTTATCTGTTTTTTCAAAGTACCATCTTCTAGTCTTATTTATTAATTCAATAGTTCTTTTACTTTTGATTTTATTAATTTCTCCCTTGATTTTTAGTATTTCTAATTTAGTTTCCATCTGGGGATTTTTAATTTGCTCACTTTCTAATTTTTTGAGTTGCATGCCCAATTCATTGATCTCTGCCCTCCTTAATTTGTTAATATATGCATTCAAGGATATAAATTTCCCCCTGAGTACTGCCTTTGGCACATCCCACAGAGTTTGGTAGGATGTCTCATCATTGTCATTTTCTTCAATGAAATTATTGATTGTTTCTATGATTCCTTCTTTGACAAATTGGTTTTGGAAAATCATATTTAATTTCCTATTAGTTTTTGATTTTCCTGTCCAGGTGCCCTTACTAATTATTATTTTTATTGCATTATGATCTTAGAAGGTTACATTTATTATTTCTGCTCTTTTGCATTTGTTTGCAATGATTCTATGCCCTATAACATGGTCAATCTTTGTGAATGTGCCATGTGCAGCTGAGAAGAAGGTGTATTCCTTTTTGTCCCTATTTATTTTTCTCCACATATCAATTAAATCTAATTTTTCTAGGACTTCATTCACCTCTCTTACCTCTTTCTTATTTATTTTTTGGTTTGATTTATCTAGATCTGACAGAGGAATATTTAGATCTCCCACTAGTATGGTTTTACTATCTATTTCCTTCTTGAGCTCTGCCAGTTTCTCCTTTATGAATTTGG
>NW_025370027.1:0-617 GCF_016433145.1 Gracilinanus agilis | reverse complement strand
AGAGGAATATTTAGATCTCCCACTAGTATGGTTTTACTATCTATTTCCTTCTTGAGCTCTGCCAGTATCTCCTTTATGAATTTGGATGCTATGCCATTTGGTGCATATATATTGAGCAGTGTTATTTCCTCATTGTTTATACTGCCTTTAATCAGGGTGTAATGACCTTCCCTGTCTTTTTTAATCATATCTATTTTTACTTTGGCTTTGTCAGAAATCATAACAGCCACTCCTGCCTTCTTTTTCTCATTTGATGACCAAAAGATTTTGCTCAAGCCCTGAACCTTAAACTTGTGTATGTCCACCCGCCTCATATGTGTTTCTTGTAGACAACATATGGTAGGATTTTGGTTTCTAATCTACTCTGCTATTTGCTTCCGTTTTATGGGCGAGTTCATCCCATTCACATTCAGAGTTATAATCATCAGTTGTGCATTTGCTGACATTTTCGTATCCTCCCTTATTCCTACCCCCTTTTTCTTATACTGTTTCCTTTTTAAATCAGTGGTTTGCTATTAAGCCGCTATCCCTTATCCCCTCCCTTGATTAACTTCCCTTTCTTCCCCCTCTCTTATTATTCCCCTCTTTTTATTTTTAAAGGTCTAATGAATTCCCTC
>NW_025370026.1:6401-6567 GCF_016433145.1 Gracilinanus agilis | reverse complement strand
AAGGATCCACAGATCGCCATCTACACTAAACCCTGAAAAGACGACCCTGAGGAATATAATAGCCAAATTCAAGAGCTTCCAAGTAAAAGAAAAAATTTTACAAGAAGCCAGAAAGAGACAATTCAGATATCAAGGAGCACCAATCAGGATCACACAGGATCTGGCA
>NW_025370026.1:0-6316 GCF_016433145.1 Gracilinanus agilis | reverse complement strand
AAAGTATGGGCATTCAACAAGATAGAAGATTTCCAAGTATTTGCACAGAAAAGACGAGGACTAAATGGAAAGTTCAATATCCAACCACAAAAAACCAAGAGAAACATGAAAAAGTAAGTAAGAAACAGAGGGGAAAGAAAGAAAACTCTTATTTTTAAATTTCCTCTTTAAGGGCTTCAATAAGATCTAATTATTTGTATTCCTATATGGAGAAATGTTATATGTAATTCTCTGTAGTGAACTCTATTCACTATTATAGTATCCACTATTATAGTAATTAGAAGAATTATTCACAGGGAGAGGTTGGAGTACTAAATAGTCTAAGATGATAAGGGGGTGGGTGGGAAAGAGGGGGGTGAATAGTAGAGAACACCAAGAGAAACTTGAATGAATAAGAAAAATAGTATATGCTCTTACACACAAAGAGGGCATGGGAAGGGGAAGGGATGAATACTATCATAAGAAGGAGAGGAAGAGAGCATTAAGAAGTAATATTTAAACCTTACTCTCAGTGTAATTAACTCTGAGAGGGAAGAGTAGCTATATCCATTGAGATATAGAACTCTATCTAACCCTACTGAGAAAGTCAGAAGGGATAAACCAAGGGGAGCAAAGGAGTGGGGAAGTCAAAAAAGGGAGGGGAGGAGAATGGAGAGGGAATTCATTAGGCCTTAAAAATAAAAAGAGGGGAATAACAAGGGAGGGGGTAGAAAGGCTAGTAAATCAAGGGAGGGGACAAGGGTTACTGGTTTAAAACAAATCACTGGTTTAAAAGGAAATAGCCTAAGAAGAAGGGGTAGAACTAAGAGAGGATACCAAAATGTTGAGGAATACACATCTGATCATTATAACTCTGAATGTGAATGGGATGATTGATTATACTAAATTAAAAAGCTTTTGTACAAACAAAACCAATGCAACCAAAATCAGAAGAGAAACAACAAATTGGGAAAAAATCTTTATAACAAAAACTCTGACAGGGGTCTAATTACTCAAATATACAAGGAGCTAAATCAATTGAATTAAAAAATCAAGCCATTCCCCAATGGACAAATGGGCAAGGGACATGAATAGGCAATTTTCAGATAAAGAAATCAAAAGTATCAATAAGCACATGAGAAAGTGCTCTAAATCTCTAATAATTAGAGAAATGGAAATCAAAACAACTCTGAGGTATCACCTCACACCTATCAGATTGGCTAAAATGAAAGAAAGGGAGAGTAATGAATGTTGGAGGGGATGTGGCAAAATTGGGACATTAATGCATTGCTGGTGGAGTTGTGAACTGATCGATCCAACCATTCTGGATGGCAATTTGGAACTATGCTCAAAGAGCTATAAAAGATTGCCTGCTCTTTAATCCAGCCATACCACTGTTGAGTCTGTACCCCAAAGAGATCATAGATAAACAGACTTGTACGAAAATATTTATAGCTGCGCTTTTTGTGGTGGCAAAAAACTGGACAACGAGGGTATGCCCTTCTATTGGGGAATGGCTGAACAAACTGTAGTATATGCTGGTGATGGAATATTATTGCACTCAAAGGAATAATAAACTGGAGGAATTCCATGTGAACTGGAAAGACCTCCAGGAATTGATGCAGCATGAAAGGAGCAGAACCAGAAGAACATTGTACACAGAGACCAATACACTGTGGTAAAATAGAATGTAATTGACTTTTGTACTAGCAGCAATACAATGACCCAGGACAATTCTGAGGGATTTATGGAAAAGAACCCTACCCACATTCAGAGGAAGAACTACAAGAGAGGAAACACAGAAGAAAAGCAACTGCTTGAACACATGGGTTGAGGCGGACATGATTGGGCATGTAGACCCAAAACTACCACACCAATGCAACTATCAACAATTTGGAAATAAGCCTTGATCGATGGCACATGTTAAAACCAGGGGAAATGCGCATCAGCTATGGGGGTGGAGTGGGGGGGAGGAGGTCAGGGGGCAAAGGGGAAAGTAAGAACATGAATCATGTAACCATGATAACTTTTCTAAAAAATAAAAATTATTAGAAAAAAGAAAAAAGAAAATTGTTCACAAAAAAAAAAAATAAATCAATAGTCCCTTCTCTCAGGGAGCTTATAGGATAGTTCAGGGGGGAAAATGGAACATTTCAGTTGTATATACAGGAAGGCCCCTTTATCTATGGTTCCATTTTCTGTGGTTTTAGTTTTCCATGGTCAACTGGGAAGGTCCCCTGAAATATTTTCACTTTTGGGGAGGATCGAGGAGGTGGGAAGCTGTAAAGTATCAAACCAAGAGGCAAGAGCAAAGAGAGAAAACACATATATATGGAATCAGCAGGTATTTGGTTATATATGAAGTTCACTCATCTGCAATAGGTCTTCAAACATATTCCCCACAGATATGGGGGCCCTACTTTTACAACAAGGTTAAACTGTATAGTACTGAGTATAATTCCATCTGACAGTTTTAGAAATATTAGCATATACTTATAATAGCAATAATGAATGAAAAGGAAACCAAAGAAATAAGCAATGGTAATGGAGAAGTTAAAATATCTATTTGGAGACATATGTCCCTAGAAATAGTAAGACAAGGTCAACCCACAAAACTATCTTCATTTCTATGTATTATAATGATTGCTTAGTCAATAAGCATTTATTAAGCACCAATTATGTGCCAGGCACTCTGCTAAGTGCTGGGGACACAAAAAAAGGCGAAAGATAGTGATACCCCTGAAAAGAACAGCAGCTCTAAAACATTCTGGGCACAAAGTTACTATACCATGCAAGAGACCAATAAGAGACCAAGTCAAGGTCTCTTACCAATAGGCTAATATATCGAATGAACTGAAGTTATAATGAAATTTATCTGGAAAAGCAAACTGACAAGAATATCAAAAAAATCAGGAGGAAAAACTGGGACAGAGGGACCAGCATGCTAAAATTTCAAAACAGACTTTAAAGCAATAACCCTAAAAACTGTATGATCCTGGAAAAGAAACTCAGAAATAGATCAATGGGAGGAAATAAAGAACTCAGAAATAGAACCAGCTGCATATACCAGGTTTGTGTTTACTAAACCCATGCTTAGAAATCACTGGAGAACGGAATCATTATTTAAATAAAAACTGCTAGAAAATAACAGGAGAGCTACATAGCCAAAAAAGAAAAAGGAATAGGAATCAATTGGGTCCATATCGCATACCATCCTGCCCTTGATGCTTGCTACCTGTAGAACCTCAGGCAAGTTAAAACCAGCTTGGGTTACAGTTTTGTAAAATGGGTGAGTGGGGCTATGAGTCTATGGTCTATATGTCACAGTAAACTAACTAGACCAATAATTAATCTATTTTTTTAATTCTTAAAAATAAATGAAAGAAAAGAAATCAGTAAAAGTAGAACTAAAAAGCTTGGCATGATAAGGAAAAATTAGTCAATAATTTGGCTAAACTAACTATTTGGCAATAATCCAGGAATGAGGAAATGAAAGCTTGGGTGGCAGGGCCACAGGAAAAGAAGGGTCTTAATACGAGCTGGGTTATGGAGATAGAAATGCTCTCCTATTGTAGCTGTATTTGTTCCAAAAAGATTTAACCTGGATAGGAGGTGGAGCTAAGATGGTGGCTGAGTAGTAGGAGCCTTCTGAATCTCCTTCCAACCTATCATGACAAAGCATCTCAAAAGGACAGAAGTCAGAATCTGAGGAATAAAGGGGCTCTCCCACAGGACATGGCCTTAAAGGTAGGCAGTGTTTAGGGATTCCCACACTATAAGGGGGACAAAAGTGCACTTATCAAAATAAGAGCTGATCACCTCTCCCCTACACCACCTACCCCACCAGAGTCAGAGTGAGCCCTGGGGCAATCTCTATATCCTCAGGGCTGCCTGAAAGCACTACAGACTTACCTGAGGGCTTTGAGACTTGGGACCCTAAGCCTGGGCAGCGGAGTATGGAGCTTAGGCAGAGACTGGGCTAGACATAGCCAAGGCAGCAGGGGCTGGAAAGATAGCCTGAGGGCAAAAAGCTTTAAAGCCAGCTACACAGAGAACATCATATTACCTATCCTCACTTAGGATTCTGATTGGGAAGGGAAGATACTACCAAGGCAAAGCCCTGTGAGACAGAAGCTAAGAAAGCAATCAACATGCAGGAACTCCAATCCACTAGTGTCAAAAGGAACAAGCAGCAGCAGGAAAAAAAAAAACCCACAACTCTTGACCCTGGATAATTCCTATGAAGAAAAAAAGAGCAAAATATAGAAGCAACAGCAGAAAGTGAAAAACAAGCAAATACAACCAAACTCTCAAAAAAAACCCAAAACAATAGAAATTGGTCACAAACTCTTGAAGAACTAAAAAAGGAGTTCAAGAACCATGTAAGAAAGATAGAAGAAAAATGGGAAGAAAAGTGGAAAAAAGAAATGAAAGAATTAAAAAAGAAAATAACAGCTTAAAAGACAAAATTGCCCATCTGGAAAAAGAGGCACAGAAATCAAATGAAGTAATAAGCAAATTGGAGACCAGAATTAACCTGCTAAAAGCCATGAAAAGCAGATAGACTAAACCAAAAAGGAAAATCAAAAGATCATAGCTGAAAATCAGTATTTAAAGACTAGAATTGGGCAAGTAGAAGCTAATGATTTCATGAGACAGCAAGAATTAATAAAGCAAAATCAAAAGAATAAAAAAAATAGAAGGGAACATGAAATAGCAATATCATTGAAAAGACAAATGACCTGGAAAACATCCAGTAGAGACAATTTGAGAATTACTGGTCTACTGGAAAGCCTGGAACAAAATAAAAGCCTTGATATCATATTAGAAGAAACTATCCAAGAAAACTGCCCTGATATTCTTGAACAAGAGAGCAAAATAGATATTGGAAGAATCCATAGATGACCCCCTACATTAAATCCCCAAAAGACAACCCCCAGGAAGGTTACAGCCAAATTCAAGAGCTTCCAGACCAAGAAGAAAAAATTACAAGCAGCCAGAAAGAGACAATTCAGATATCAAGGAGTCCTAGTCAGGATTACACAGGATCTGGCAGCCTCCACACTAAAAGGACCACAAGGCTTGGGATCTGATATTCAGGAAGGCAAGAGAATTGGGTCTACAACCAAGAATCACCTACCCATCAAAACTGACTATATACTTTCAGGAAAAAGTATGGGCATTTAATAAAATAGAAGATTTCAAAGCACTCCTAAAGAAAAGACCAGAACTAAGTGGAAAATTTGATGTCCAAATACAAAATTCAAGAGAAACATGAAAAGTAAACAAGAAAGGGGAAAAAAATTTTAAGGGCTTCAGTAAGGTAAAATTGTTTATATTCCTACATGGAAAACGATATTTGTAACTCTAAGGAGATTTAACCTATATTATTCCAAAGACCATTTGGGGAAGATCTATAGCAGTTATCAGAAAATGGGGGGAAAAAAAACTCTTAACAATGCAAGGAACCCTGCCTAATTGAATCTTGGGATTTGAAACAATTTAAGAAACACAAAATTATGGGATATCATACTTTTAAATAATGTATAAGTAACAATCAAAACCATAGGAGAGAGTGAGCAAAATTCTTACCTACCACAGTATCCTTATCATCCAGAAATAGCCTGAAAAAAAAAAAACTCACCAAAAACTCTGGCTACAAATCCTAATGGAAACTGGGATGCAAACATGGTAAGAAACCAAGGAGCAGCGTAGAGGCTGGGGCCAATTTCATGTTCTTCCAAGTGACTATAGAGATCTCTATGGTAATCGTGAAGAAGTCTTGAGAGCTGATACATCTGGATCTGCAGGAATGTAGAAACTATATTTGAATATATATGAGGCTCCAATATACATGTATTAATGAAATTACAAACATGTTTCATCTATTTGTTGGAAAAAGAGTATTTTGTAATTGAAGGTTCAATATGAAATCACTAGAATATCAGAATATCAAAAGTTCAATTTGGATTGCAGAACTTACATTGACTATAATCACATGAATGAATGTTATCCCATATCAAGTGATTTACATTTCCCTGTCATTCCCCTTTTTCACCAGACTAGAAAAAATATTATCTCTCCATCACAGGCATGTTCTGAATAAGACTGCCTTAACATAGATGTTGTTGTTTTTTTTTAAATAAAAGCATCATTGACATATATCCACCCACCCCATTCCTGCCCAATAAGCACCATCAGTGTATTATTGTTAGTGAGATGGTTTCAAAGACAGAAATATCTCAGTTCTAAGTGTATGACCACAAGCAAATCTGTCAACCTCTCTCAGAGTCCCAGGCATCATCCTTGGCCTACATATAGATTTAAGAAAATTATA
>NW_025370025.1:0-6790 GCF_016433145.1 Gracilinanus agilis | reverse complement strand
CCCTCAGAATTGTCCTGGTTCATTCCATTGCTGCTAGTAGAGAAGTCTATTACATTCGATTTTACCACAGTGTTATCAGTCTCTGTGCACAATGTTCTTCTGGCTCTGCTCCTTTCACTCTGCATCAGTTCCTGGAGGTCTTTCCAGTTCACATGGAATTCCTCCAGTTTATTATTCCTTTGAGCACAATAGTATTCCATCACCAGCATATACCACAATTTGTTCAGCCATTCCCCAATTGAAGGGCATCCCCTCATTTTCCAATTTTTTGCCATCACAAAAAGCACGGCTATAAATATTTTTGTACAAGTCTGTTTATCTATGATCTCTTTGGGGTACAAACCCAGCAATGCTATAGCTGGATCGAAGGGCAGGCAGTCTTTAGAGCTCTTTGGGCATAGTTCCAAATTGCCATCCAGAATGGTTGGATCAGTTCACAACTCCACCGGCAATGCATTAATGTCCCAATTTTGCCACATCCCCTCCAACATTCATTACTCTCNGCTTATTGATAGTTTTGATTTCTTTATCTGAAAATTGCCTATTCATGTCCCTTGTCCATTTATCAATTGGGCAATGGCTTGATTTTTTATATAATTGATTTAGCTTCTTGTATATTTGAGTAATTAGACCTCTGTCAGAGTTTTTTGTTATAAAGATTTTTTCCCAATTTGTTGTTTCCCTTCTGATTTTGGTTGTGTTGTTTTTGTTTGTACATAAACTTTTTAATTTAATATAATCAAAATTATTTATTTTACATTTTGTAATTTTTTCTAACTCTTGCTTGGTTTTAAAAATTTCCCTTTCCCATAGATCTGACAAGTATACTATTCTGTGTTTATTTAATTTACTTATAGTTTCCTTCATTATATTCAAGTCATTCACCCATTCTGAATTTATCTTGGTGTAGGGTGTGAGATGTTGATCTAAACTTAATCTCTCCCATATTGTTTTCCTATTTTTTTATTTTAATTTTGAATATTTTCCCCTAGTTACATATTTCATGTTCTTTCCCTCTCCCCCTAGCATAGTCTTCTGGTTCTGCTCACTTCCTTCCCTTCAGTTCATGTCAGCCTTCTTGGGCTTTTCTGAAAGTATCTTGCTTATCATTTCTTCTTTAAAGTTTATTTATTTAATTAATTTTGAATGTTTTTCCATAGTTACATACATCATGTTCTTTCCCTCCCCTCCTGCCCCTCTCCCAGAGCCAACGTTGCTCATCATTTCTTATATAGCACAATATTATTCCATCACAATCAAATACCACAACTTGTTCAACCATTCCCCAATTGATGGACATCCCCTCAATTTCTAATTCTTTGCAACTGCAAAAAGTGCTGTGATAAAAATTTTTATACAAATGGATCCTTATCTCTTTTCTCTGACCTACAAAGCCACATTTCTTACCAGACAGATCTATGATATGCAATTACAGTGACTTCTCTATTAAAAAATTCTCAGGGAACAAAAGCAACTTGGGCACAGCTTATTGAAAGTTTCTATTTTTCAGTGGGCTTCACCACATCAGGAAAGACAGAAGCTGAGAAAAAAGAGAAAGTAGTGGCACTGTGTTGTCAGGCCCAACAGAAAGGGAAGCTCAAATACTGACATAAACATAGCATGGTCAACTTGGGAGTGGGGATATGTCATTCAGGTCAAAGCCAAGTGTGAGCTCCCTGGGCATTCTGAGAGAGAAGGGAGTGAGTTCCTCATGAAAGTTTGTGACAAAAATGGGTTTTGTCATGTAGGTTGCTGTAGGCATTCACAGATATTCCCAGCCTACCTCCAGCCAACCTTTTTTTGTGACTCAATGCTAGAACACATCAAGGATGAGGAATACCATGGCTTCTTCCAACTGGGTGGCAACCCAATGCTGGAAGGGCAATCCAAATGATTCCTCCGTTCCACTATCATGTCTATGTAGATCAATCCCAGATCTATATTGAGTCTTAACCTCTCCAATGAGCTCTGAATACACATGAATAATTGCCTTTAAGGGGAGCTCAGTGGCTCAGTGGATTGAGAGCTAGGCCTAGAGATAGGAGGTCCTGGGTTCAAATCTGGCCTCAGATGCTTCCTAGCTGTGTGACCCTGGGCAAATCTCCATCAACTCCTCATTGCCTAGCCCTTATAACTCTTCTGCCTTGGAACCAATACTTAGTATTGATTCTAAGATGGAAGGTAAGGGTTTAAAAAAAATGCCTTTGGATAATTCAAGAGGTACATTCCATAGATAATTCAAAGTAATTATTTCTGAAACAGAATTCATTAATGCCCTCAAACCATCTTCCTCTTCTGAATTTCCCTATTACTTTCAATTATTATATCATTCTCCCAGTCTCTCAGGCTTACAACTTGAGTGACATCTCAACTCTTCACCCCATATATCCAATATGTTGTCAAATATTGCCATTTCTACCCTTGCAAAGCCACTCATGCATCTTTGCATAGGCCCCTTTCGCCTCTCTCCTGGACTAATACAATCACCTTTTGCTGGCCTCTTTGCATCAAGTCTCTTTCCCACTATCCAATTCATCTTCTAGTCAGTGAGTTATCAAAGTAATTTTCCTAAAGTCCAGACACTTTCTTGGTCCCTGTCCCACCTATTTACCCATTCCTTCTCAAACTCCTTTGGTGGATCTTCATCAAGGTAACCCCACAAATGGCTGGTGTCTTACAAGGCTCTGTCCTGGGCCCTCTTCTCTTCTCCCTCTCTATTAATTCCCTTGGGAATCTCATCAGCTCTCATGGAATCAATTACCACCGTTATGCTGATTCTCAATTCTATTTATCCCTCCCTAAACTCTCTGATGACCTCCAGTCTTACCTTTCTAACTGTCTCTTGGACATCTCAAACTGGATGACCTGCAGACATCAGAAACTTGACACATCAAAAACCAAACTCATTATCTTTCCCCTGAGACTCTCCCCACTTCCAAATTTCCCAATTACCATCCTGGATATCCTCCTCCTCCTCCTAGTTACCCAGGCTCACAGCCCATATGTGATCCTCAATACCTCACTGTTTTTCACAACCACCCCTTCAATATTCAATCTGCTGCCAACACCTGTCAGTTTTACCCTCCTAAGAGCTCTCAAAATGTATCTTCTTCTCTCCTTTGACACTGCTACCACTCTGGTGCAGGCCCTCATTACTTCATGCCTCAACTACTGTAATATTTGACTAGTGGGTCTGCCTTCCATGAATCTCTCCCTGATCTGGGCCATGCTCTGCTCAATTGCCAAAAAGATCTTTCTAAAGAGTAAGACTGATCATGGAGTAAGTCAGGCACAGAAAACTCCAGTGGTTCCTTACCACATCCAGAATCAAAGTCCTTCCTAGTCTGCTGCCTGTCCTACTTTCCAGGCTTCTAACCCTTAATATACCTCCATATTCTTGGCCATCTAGTGACTTTTGACTAATCAAAAAAAGCCCTACTTTGTGCAACATATATTCTCCTGACAAGTTCTGGGTAAATCATCTCATAAATTCACGAAGAGAACTAGCCAGATGAGGAGGACAGGGTAGATAATAACTCATATTTGTTGACCACTTCAGGGTTTAACATTTACACACATAATCTCAGAAAGGACTTCATTGACCTCTATCTGACCTGGAGTCTCCTCTACTACATGACTGATGAATGGTCAGTTTCTCTCTTGACTCTGGCTGCTCTCCCTCCTCATCACTGACCCCTGATTTCTCCATCTTCTTTCAGGTCCTAACTAAAATTCCGTCTTCTAAAGAATGCCTTTCCTAATTTCTCTTAATTCTAGTGCCTTCCTTTGATTATTTCCAATTTATCCTGTACATATATTGTTTGTGTATAGTTTTTTCATGTGTCTCCCCCATTAGAATGAGATCATCTTTAAGATCAAAGACTGTCTTTTACCTTTCTTTGTATGCCCAACACTTAGCACTGAGGAAAATTGAAGGAACTGAGATAATTTTAGGACAAGTGGGAATTGAGTAGACCATACTGATTCCGTCTTAATTCCTGAGGTAGCTCAATTCCTTTTCCATTCAATTATGGGTCTAATCCAACTTCTGTTTTAGGAGAAATTTTAATTTAATTGTGGGAATTCAGAGAAAACTTTATTGCATTGTTTGAACCTAGTCCTAAATGGCTGGGAAGCTGGACCACTTCTCCTTACTGTTTAAAGACCCTTAACTGAAGATCTAGGTTATGTTGACCAGAAACACAGTCAGATTCTAAAACTGATGCAAGGAATTTTCTCATAATTGTCTATCTCAAGCAACTCATATGTCTTATCTGAAAATGACCCCATAGTGATCAATTATTGTTTCCATGTTCCTTCAGCTGTTCACAGACACATACGGGAAGTAGAATACTTCCTTTTCTGAATTCAGGGAATTGTACCTGTTTCTTCTCTCCCTCCCAATATGAAAAGTTCCTAATCTTTCATCCAATTAGAAATTGGATAACCTATTGTTTATTGTATTTTATTTATTTATATTTATTACATATACTATATTTATTTATATGTTACTGATATGGTGTTTCCTTTTAATTAACTGGCCTAATTTGATTAATTGTTTTTAACATATTAAAGTTTGTCAACCCTTAAGCCCAATTTGTTGGGCAATTGATATGTATTGCTTAAGAAATTTATATTCTGGGAAGATCAAACTTGCTTCTATAGTCATTTCATCTTTCACCTGACACAACACAGTTCCAGACACACAGCAGGTACCTAATAAATGTTCATTTTGATTTTTTTTAAAGCCCATACCTTCCATCTTAGAATCAATACTTGGTCCAAGGCAAAAGAGCAGTAAGGGCTAGGCAATGGGGGTTAAGTGACTTGGCCACGGTCACACAGCTAGGAAGTGTCTGACGTCAGATCTGAACCTAGGACCTCCTGTCTCTAGGCCAGGCTCTCAATCCACTAAGTCACCCAGGTACCCCCTTAATAAATGTTTATTGACTGACTAAAGGACTCCATGCATGACTCCAGGCAGTTATATTGGCCTCTTTGTTGGTTCCTCACCTATTCCATTCCATCTTCCAACTCTATGTCTTTCCCCTAGCAGTTCCCCATACCTGGAATGCTCTCACTTCCCATCTCTATCTACTGGTTCTTGACTACCTTTAAGGTTCAGCTCAAATATCACCTTATCCAGGAATCTTTTCTAGGTTCTCTGACACTCCTAGTCCCTTCCCTGTGAGACTGGAGTCCCTTCCCTGTGAGCCTTCAGGCAAAAGATAATGAAATGCCTTTCATTTACACTGCATGTATCTCATATTTATATCTACATACATACATGCTTTCAAGAAGCTCAAATGTTAATGTGGCAATAACATACAAATAAACAATCATATCAATTTCAAATAATAAATTACTTATTAACTTATAACATAACATATACATTTATCTGATAATTTATTATTTGTATGTTATTGCCACATTAAAATGTGAACAATTTAAGAGATGAGACTGGTGGAATTTTTTTGTTCAGTTTGAATTTTCTTGCCTTTCTTTGTGGCTCCCAGAGCTTAACACAGTGCCTGGCACTTGATAAACACTTAATAAGTAAACTCACTGAAAGACTGATCTTCCTTTACCTCATGACAGTAGCAGAGGGATATGGTGCCTTATTGATTAACAGCTTCCAGCTCAGTTTTTTCTTTTGACCCTGGAGGTAGCATCATTAACCCTAAGACTTTCAGGTAGGGGACAGACCAGTTTTTTCAGTCCCAGCTATATGGTAACCAGTTCCAAATAGAATATGGACTTAAGTGAATATGTGATTAATCCAGGCTCAGAGATAACCTTGTGGGTCTGAGACATCCATGGATCCATCAGAGATAATGTAGAGAAAATTTCTTTATTAGTGAAGATGACCAGCGGCAAGAGGATGCCAGGAAGTTGTATGGCCAGTGCAGAAGTGAGGTGAAATATAAAAATGCCTCATCACTATGCCCACAAATATATTATGTTTCAATGAATTTTTAGGATACAACATTAGATATGTTGTTATTAAGTCCTATTTTGTTTTTGTTAAATGCATACTTATTCCTTAGTATTTCTTTTAAGTACAGAAAATACCTGTCCCATACCTGATTCTTACTGTACAATGGGTACTTTTCCACTCTCATTTTGAAGACAGTCAGACCTGAAGAGAGTAAGCCAATACCTAAGTTATAAGTAAACCATTCCCAGGGAAGTTCAAGCTTAATGAGCCAAGAAATGAGTTGGAATAAGGAAAGGGCTCTTGTACTAAACAAGATCAGCATCAAAAATTTTCATTTTTTATAATGTTTCCCCAAACAGTCTGGAAATGAAAATAGCTTTGGAATAGCACTCACATGAAGACTTCTTTGGATCATGAGTGAGGAAACCTGGGACCCAGTCTAAGTTAAACACAGTCACTCTAATTGTCTGTTAGTTTTAATCAAAAGCAAAATAAGATGAAACCTGCACCAAGAATGATGTTAAGATCAGTGATGAATATCATTCCCTGTGGCTGTTTAATGTCCATTTTTACTTATACTTTAATACTTAAAATATCTGTAACTTCATTGAACTGGTGCCCACTTTGACTAAGCTGTATTTTTTCATGTAGTTATTTTAGAAAAGGCTACTTGTTTCATAAATTAGAAATATGAATAATATTAAAGTGCTCTGGGCTCCTTAGAAGCCTAATATGACTTCCCTCCCAATCAACAGGGAAAAGAGAGAAGAAAAATGAAAAGAGAGGGAGGAAGGGGAAGTAGATGGAACAGGGAGATATAGAGAGAGGGGAAAGAAAGAAAGAAAGAAAGAA
>NW_025370024.1:0-5830 GCF_016433145.1 Gracilinanus agilis | reverse complement strand
TAAAGAGAGAGAGAGAGAGAGAGAGAGAGAGAGAGAGAGAGAGAGAGAGAGAGAGAGAGAGAGAGAGAGAGAGAGAAGGTATCCAGGAAAAGAAGATAGTCAACAGTGTCAGTGCTGCAGAGAGATTGAGAAAGATGAATATTGAGAAAAAAAATTTCAAAGGAGATCATTAATATCTTTGAAGATTTGAAGTTTTAAGTGAATAATAAGGTCGGAAGTCAAATCGTAAGGGGCTGAGAAACAAGAGAGAAGATAAGAACTGTATGCAACAAGCATCAGTATCTTTTTTAGGAGTTTGGCTAACCAAGGGAGGAATGGTAAAGGGCAATAACTTGAGGAAATAGCAGGGATTTTTAAGGATGAGGGAGACCTGGGCTTGTATAGGTTTGAGAGGGAAGAAACCAGTGAATAGGGAGAGATTGAAGGTTAGAGAGCAAGAATGATATGAGGGCATTATTTGATAAAAGTCTGAAGAATAGAATTAAGAATTCTAAGGAGAAGGAATGGCATAGAGAAGGGACATCTTTTTGTTGTGTGTTTTTTAAATAGAAATTGGAGTTGTGCAATGGAGTGAAGAAGCTCACAATGAATATTTGTTATTTTATCAGTTAAATAAGGCTGAGATCCTTAGCTGAGAAGATAATATAAGTCTTGAGGAGTAAAGATTTCACCACAAAATAGCTGCAGTGGTGAATAGGACAAAGAATTATTTGGAGAGAAACGCAAGAATTGCCTTGCTATGCTGACAGACAAGTTGAGATTTCAAAAAATTAACTTGTAGTGAACCTAATCTACATAGTTGTGTTAACTTCTTCCAGCTTTGTTCAATAACACATGAGTAGGGGCAGAGGAGGCAAATGGGGAGGTTTAGGATTGGGGTTTAACTGCAATGGGACAAGAGAGTGAGGGTTTTTATTTTAGAAGATAGAGTAGAATTGAACTAGTTAACTGCAATATCAAGATTTGGGGGGAATAAATCTATAGCCAGAACAGGTGGCAATGGTCTCAGAAAGTACTGATGGGTGTGAGAATTGGCAGTCATGGTAAGGATGGAATTTTAGCTTTAGAGATGGAATGTTATTTTTTTATAAGATCAAGATTAAAATTTTTTTTAATTTAAAAAGAGGGCTTTGAAGGTGTTCACCAGGAAAATATACACACCCCTTGTTTATAATGAAAAAAGTGGTTTACTTTTTTCAGAGCTATTATTTCAAATATTTGCATTTGACAGACTAGGGTCACTACAGTTTCTGAGATATGGATAAGAAAGATTGTTTTTACACAGGTCCTTTTTTCTTTGAATAGAACTTTTGAAGAAAGATATATACATGTTCCAAGGGCAAATCCCAGCATCAAAAGCACAAAGAAAAAAATGACCTATGGATAAAATTAATATCAGAGTTCTTGGTCATAAAAGTGGATGACTTATGGGTAATGGTAATATCAAGGGTTTGACTGAGGTGAAAAGAAGGATGAAAAAGATTGAAGAAATGGTACTTTAGGATGATCAAGGGAACATCATTATATTCGCTGAAGTCGATTATATATATATATTATATATATATAAATTGTGGAATATAAATATATATATATAAATTATGGAATATAAATTCTAGAGAGTGCAATAGAAGAGGTAGGTAGAGCTTCAGAGGGATATTGGATGTGCTGAGTTAAGGTGGGATGGCATGAGAAAATAGAAAATGTTAGGTGGAACAATGGATAGAGAGTTGGCCTTGGACTCCAGGAAAATCTGAGTTCAGATCCAACCTCAGATATTTACCGGCCAGGCAAGTCACAGCTTGTTCTGGCTCAGTTTCCTTGTCTATAAAGTGGGGAGAATAATAGCATTCCCCATTGCTGTGAGGATAAAGTGAGATAATATTTGTAGAGCACTTCACAAACCTTAAACCATTATATTATTGTCAACTATTTGGGGGCACAAAGGTAGTTTAATTGTAGGCAGTTAGAAATTCTATATAATTGGGATTAAAAGAACAAGAGAAGGTGAGAATTTCTCTGGTCTGGGCAGTATTTGTAGAAGTTTGGAGCAACACCATTGATAATAATTTCATGTAGAATATTTCTGGCCTCAGCTCAGGAGATTTGTAGGTATATGTAAGAACAAATAGAAACAAAAAATGCATATATACAAAATAAATGTATATTAAATACAAAATAATTTGGCAGTGGGCAGTTTGGGGATGCAATGGTTAGAGTACCAGGCCTAGAGACAAGTAGTCTCATCTTCTGAGTTCAAATTTGGCCTCAGGTATGAAGTAGCTGTGTGGCCCTGGGCAAGTCACTTAATCCTGTTTACCTCACTTCCTTTATAAAATAAACTGGAGAGGAAAATGGCAAACCACTCCAGTGTCTTTTGCAGAGAAAACCTCAAATGGAATCATGAAGAGTCAGACTCAACTTAAAACAACTGAACAGCAAAAACAACAAATTTAGTGGTGGGGAAGGCACTAGCAACTTTAATAAAGGAACTACACATCTGAGCTCTGATGAGATCCTAGAGTGAACAAAACCAAGTGGAATCACTGTGTGTGTGTGAGAGAGAGAGAGAGAGAGAGAGAGAGAGAGAGAGAGAGAGAGAGAGAGAGAGATACAGACAGACAGAGGCAAAGAAGAGGAGATGGAGGAGAGATGAAGGGAGAAATAGAGGAGGAGGGCAGAGAGCCAGAGAGAGAGGGAAAGACAGAGAGTGAATCAAAGAGAGACAGAGATAGAGAGATAAAGGCAGAGAGACAAAGAGAGAGAGAGAGAGAGAGAGAGAGAGAGAGAGAGAGAGAGAGAGANAGAGAGAGAGAGAGAGAGAGAGAGAGAGAGAGAGAGAGAGAGAGAGAGAGAGAGAGAAGAGAGAGAAAAGAGAGGAAGAAAAATAGAGATCCATTCTGTGGAGATGGAGCTTGCAGAACAAACACATCCTCTGGTTCTCACCGTCTTAAGTGAATATATATTATCTTCTAGTGGATGAGCCAGGGACATTGAATTTCTTTAAAAATTAATATGAAAAAAATTAAATTAATAAATTAAATTAATGTGGTCCTACTGGGTCTGTATATGCAGAGTGAAATAAGCAGAACTGGGAGAACACTGTATGCATTAACAGCAATATTGTATGATGATCAGCTGTGAAAACTTGGCTACTCTTAGAAATGCAATGATCTGAGCCAATACTGAAGGACTTATGACGGGGAATGCTCTCTATCTCCAGAGTAAGAACTGTTGGGGTCGGATGGATACAGATCAAAGCAGTCTATCTTACACATCAGTGTATTTACAGTTTTATTTGAGGGGTTTGGTTTTGTGTGAATGTGCTCCTTACAACAATGACCAGTATGGAAGTGTGGTTTGCATGATAATACATGTATGGCCCAGATCAAATTGCTTAATATCTCTGATTGGGGGGAGGGAAAGGAGTAAAGGAACTGGTTAGGATCTTATAATTTTGAAAAATATATGTTAAAATTATAATTACATGTAACTCGGAAAATAAAATGTCTTTGAATTAAAAGATAAAATTAATGTGATAAAAAATCATTAAAAGATATTTTCAAGTTGGCATAATACTTATTTTGAAAACTATTTTATTTCAACTCTGCTTTATTCCCTCCAAGGCTGAAATTGTTCCTTTGAAAGTCACTTGACCTTGACCTTGTTTGTCTACAACCAGAAGGAATACTGTTTAGAGATGGGAAGTAGCAGCTCTACCCACCACCATTTTGTTCTTCAGAAGGCAGAGAGTGGTATGCATTTTCAATTTATTCCTTGGCAGATAAGGAAGACTTGAGTTCAAGTCCCACCAGCGACCTATATTGGTTGTGTGACCTTAGGCGGTTCAATTAGTGCCTCTAGCAAATCTCTAGAACCATGATGATGAGCCTATGGCACTTGTGCCAGAGAGGGCATGCAAAGCTCTCTCTAAAGGCATAAGCCCTGAGGGTTGCCAGAGTTTGCTACTAGAAAGGCAGAGGGACTCGGGGAACTGTTCTCCTTCCCCTCTGTTGCCCCTCTCCACCGTGCTTGATGACATTTTTTCACATCACCTGCCCCTCTGCCCAGTGGCCCAATGGGAAAGCTTTCTCTCTCCCCTGTGTGGGATAAGACATCGTGGGGGTGGAAATGGGGTATGTGTGCCTGGCTGGGCAAGGTGGATGCTCTCTGGTGGGGCGGGGCATAGTACATGGTTTCTAAAAGGTTTGCAGTCACAAAACCCCTTTTTTTAATTAACTCTTACAATACGAAAAGACCCAAGGAGGAGGCAGCTTCAGAGAGCTACACCTGATGGTAGAGAGGGATGTCAGAGGCATTGCACCATAGTAATGAACTATGGAGACTACACAGGGAGAAAGGACTTCCAGGTCCTGAAGAACTAGAATTAGTGTGACCTCTTTTGTCATGCTCATCAAAAAGGTTCACACTTTCTGAAGGCATGAACAAGTTTCTGACTGTTTGAGTGGAGCTCTCCAAGTATCTTGTTGGCTTCTCACCTAGCACTAAGTAGGGTGTGAATTCACTAAGAGGTTTCCAAGCTTCTCCCACCTAGTTTCTCCTAGCTTCTCCCGCCAGCAGAGTAAGAGAGAGCTGTGTTTGCAGCTGCAGTGTGGACAGTGGCAGGCTGGAAACTTAGAATGCAGAGAGAGAGCAGAGTGACCAAGGGACCAGCAATTGAATCAACATTATGGGAGCCTCGGAGGCTGTGATGGGATCACAGATTCCATTTTGTTGAGCCTATAGGTCCAATATTTATACAATTTCTATACTCTATGATCAAAGGAAGGCGGCAGATCAAAAAGAAGGTAACATGCCAAAACATACATCCTTGGTGCCAGTTAGAGTGCCAGCTGCATGGAGCACTCTTCACCAGAAGGTGATTCTCAAAGTCCTCTTCGGTCTGTTATCACTGGTATAAGGATTTCTTTAGAAGTACAAAAGCACTGGGGGATAGATGATATGCATGTAGGCCACTTGTCCCAGAGATAGAGCTCAAGGTTTTGTGAAGGTAAGTTAGCTGGTCAGGATGTTCTGAGCCAATGAAGAAAGCCAGGTGTTCTTTAGACGGTGATCAGCAGATCTACAAGGATTGATTGGTCCTTGCCAGGGCCTTGAGGCAGATCTGCAAATATGTCTTTTCTGGCTGTTTTTGCTTCAGTGGGCCCAGAATGTCCTTATGGACTTGTCATTCCTGTCCTTAATGTGTCCTTTGCTTCCAATGCAGTTGTTTTTCTCTGCTGTAAATGAATCAGAATGTAAAATCACTCACATAAAATTAGGAAAGAATGGACACTGTGAAAATGGAATTAACTCACCTCTATTCATTCTTTAGACTTTAGCCACCAGGAATATGTACACTCCATCCAACTTAGAATTAAGTGGTGAGGGGAGAGGTCTATGACCCACATGTGCTTGTCAATCAAAAACAAGTGACTGCCCCCTGGGCAGTCCGAAACAAGGTTGAGGCTGCCATTTTTCCACGTGGAACTGGAGGGTGGACACAGGAAATGACGCAAAGAACTATCTTTTAAATATAATGGTAACTTCCTGTGAAAGGGATTTTGCCCTTTGAACTTGGCCTTGGAGGAGATCGGGTTGAGACCTCAGACTGCTTCCCTTTGAATTGTCACATGGGTGAGTTAAGGCTGACTCCCTTTTCTTGGGTTTCTGGAGGCACCAGCCTCTCCGAAGAGGCCTCTTGTCTTAGAAGAGGCCTCCTGGCTAGAAGCCTTGTTTAATTAACCTCTGGGTCCCCTTTGCTGGGGCCTCTGAAGCCCTGCCTGGTTTGGGCCTTCAGGCCAGGCAGGAGTAACTCTCTCTTTATCTCTCT
>NW_025370023.1:0-1714 GCF_016433145.1 Gracilinanus agilis | reverse complement strand
GAGCGGGAGAGAGTTAGTTTTCAGATGGCCTGGAACAAGGAGGAAAAACATTAAGTCTTTGGGAGGTCTTTTCTTTTTCCCTTTGAAAAATTAAACCTTAGAGGGGTTCAGTTCTCTCTCTAATATCTTTTGTTGCTGAGGTGCTTCAGTCTAACTCTTCATGACCCTGATAAGGAGCTGAGGCAAACAGGGTTAAGTGATTTGCCCAGGGTCACAGGGCTAGAAAGTGTCTGAAGGCAAATTTGAACCCAGGTCCCCCTAACTCCAGGAGAAGAGCTCTGTGCCCTGAGCCAACCAGCTGCTCCAACAATATTATTTGTCACAAGCTCTTCCACACTACACATGCACATTTTCTAATTATACCTACAAATTGTCAATTTGTTTCCTTTTCAAGGTGGTATATATAAGCTTGGAAGAGATATTTGTAAACAAAGCATATAGGTTTCGCTTACAAAAGACATGAGAATAATGTGGATCTAAGTCTAACAATGTGTGTGATGTATCAAGACTGTGCCTTTAGTATTATCTGGAATTGAACTTTTAATTTATATTTGCTCTTTCACTAATGAATGGTGAGTTTCCTAATCTTTGTGTTGCTTGTTGTTTAGTCATTTCAGTCGTGTCTGACTCTTTGTGACACCATTTAGGCTTTTCTTGGCAGGGATACTGGAGTGGTTTGCCATTTTCTTCGCCAGCTCATTTTATAGATAAGGAAATTGAGGCAAAGGGTCCAGTGACTTGCCCAGGATCACGGAGCTAGGAAGTTATCTGAGGCTGGAGGATGATAAGGCTTTCTAACCCCAGACCTGGCACTCTAGTTACTGAGTCTCCTAGCTGCCTTTAATCTAGGGGCCTGTAAGTAGTAATGGCAAGACTATATTAACCATGTGTCAGTGAGGAGAGAAGGGAATCAAAGGACTGTTGTCCTCCTACAGACAAAACGAGTGTTTGATTGACTTAAAATTTGTTCTTGGGTGACCCTGGGCAAGTCACTTGACCCCCATTGCCCACCCTTACCAATCTTCCACCTATGAGACAATACACCGAAGTACAAGGGTTTAAAGAAAATAAAATTTGTTCTTGGGTTTTTCAGTAATGTAGACACTTTGCCTCTATGATGTAGATGCCAATCAGGAAGTGTTTACTGAATGCCAATAATGCACCGAGTACTGATGTAACCCCCTCTCTATCCTTTGTGCAAGGGAGAGAGCAAATTACTATAGCCAGGGTATGGAAGACTAGCCAGAGAGGCTTCTGGCAATATTTTCCATTTAAAAATGGGCACAATGTCAATAGGCTTTTTGGAGCTATCATGCCAGTGGTATGTGAAACAGTAAACAAAAATAGAGAAAGTGATTGTTTTGTGATGATCCTCTGGCATAAAGGAGTCCCTTTTGTGCAGCCTTAGGTTCCCTGGGATCTATGGGGTATTCAAGGATGAGTAGTATATCAGTATAAATATTGCTGAGCCCTTTTCACGGCTGTTTTTCTCCTTTAGTGTCCACCTCTCACTTAGTTATCATCTGTGGCTCCAAGAGACTAAAGCATGCATAGTGGCCACACTCTGGTAAACTCTCTGGGCAGGTGGGCTAAACCAGGTTGAGGGTAAATGATAGGCCTCAAATCTGTGGGTCAGTTTGGGAGATGTCTATCTCAACCATGAAAAGACTTGAAAATATGTGTGTATATGTTTTGTATGTATAAAATATATATA
>NW_025370022.1:0-2179 GCF_016433145.1 Gracilinanus agilis | reverse complement strand
CTCTCTCTCTCTCTCTCTCTCTCTCTCTCTCTCCCTCTCTCCCTCTCTCCCTCTCTCTCTCTCTTACTCTCTCTCTCTCTTCTTTTGTCTTAGAATCAATACTAAATATTGGTTCTAAGGTAGAAAAGCGACAAGGAATAGGCAATTTGAGTTAAGTCATTTGCCCAGGGTCACAAAGCTAGAAAATATCTGAGGACAGATTTGAACCCAGGATCTCCCATCTTCAAGCCCAGTGCTCTGTCCACTCTGAGCTACCTAGCTGCTCCAACAAGCATTTATTAAGTGCCTACCATATACCAGTACCTTTTTATTCATGATGTTTTAGATCACATTTATTTATGTCTTAAGATTTGTAAAGCACTTTTCACATAATAGATTTTATGAGCAGGTTGTAAAAGTATTATTGTCCCTATTTTGCAGATGGGGAAATTGAGTCTCAGGCAAGATTTATTGACTTGTTTGTGATCACACATCTCAGTAAGGATGACTTTCTTTGGAGGTCATTCATGATGTATAGAGCCTGGTGTGGTGGCCCTGGAGTCAGAGGACACTGATCTTGTATTCTTGCTCTGATACTTCCTCTGGGACTTTGGACTGGATACTGAACCTCTATGAGCTTCAGTTTTTTTATCTGTAAGATAGGTATAACACAGAACTATCCATTGCCTGGGGTTATGAGAACAAAAAAACAAACTTAAGGTGCTAGATAATTAAATGTAAACTGTTATTCTATGGGTAGATAGCAGTGATGTAGTAGGAGAAGGCTAGATTTTTGAATCAGAAGTCCTGGGTTTGAATCTTAGCTCCTTTGACTACTAGCTGTGTGATCTTGGGCACTGAGGGTAGAATGAGGAGCCCTAGGTGGAAGTTACAGGGGAACAGATTTTGGATTGATACAAGGAAAACATTTCCAAATAATTAGAGCTATCCAAAAGTACTATAGGTTGTTGCTTCACTAAATATTAGACCCTCCCATCAATGAATTTCCATGAATGGAAATCAAGTGTGAACTGAATGAACAACATTGCTGGAGATGCTGTTTGGGGTTAGGCTGGATTAAGTGGTTTCTGAAATTTACTGGAATAAGAGCTATTCCCCAATTGATAAATAGTCAAAGGATATGAACTGGCAGTTTTCAGAAGAAATCAAAGGTATCAATAGTCATAGAAAAATGCCCTAAGCCACAAATAATGGGAGAAATTGAAATGAAAACAATTCACAATGGCCACCTCACATTGATCAGGACAGCAAAGCTGACAAAAAAGGAAAATGACAAATTTTTGGAAGGGCTGTCAGAAAACAAGTACTTTAATGTATGTTGGTGGTGCTGAGAGCTAGTCCAATCATTCTGGAAGGCAATTTGACACTATGCTCCAAAAGTTTCTGAACTGGGCATACTCTTTGACCTAGTGATATTATTAATAGGGCTAAGCCCTAAAAGATCAAAGAAAGAGAAAAAGGACATAAATGTACAAAAACCATTTTGGTAGCTCTTTTTATTGTGGTGGCAAAGAAATGGAAACTGAGGTGATATGCATCGATTGGAGAATGTTATGGTATAAGAATACAATATGCTATAAGAAATGATGAAGGAAGGGGCATATAGGTAGCACAGTGGATAGAGTGAAAGGCCTGGAGTTGGGAAGACCTGGGTTCAAATATGACCTCAGACAGTTCCTAGCTGTGTGACTCTGGGCAAGTCACTTAACCCTGATTGCTTAGCCCTTTGCTGCTCTTCTATTTTAGAAATGATACTAAGACAGAAGGTGAGGGTTTAAAGAAAGAGAGAGATGATGAAGGACATGGTTTTAGACAAGTCCGGGGAGACTTGTAAGAACTAATGCAAAATGAAATGAACAGAACCAGTGAGCAATATAAACAATATTAACAATATTGTAATGATTATCAACTTTGAAAGACTAGAATTTTGAGCAACATAATGATCAACCACGATTCTCAAGGACTCATGATGAAATATGCTCAACACCTCCAAATAAAGAGCTGGTGGACTCAGAGTGCAGATTGAAACATCTTTTCTTTTCCTTATTTTCTTGGCTTCTTCCTCCTCCCCTTCCTCCCTTCCTCCCATCCTTCCTCCCTGCCTCTTTCCCTCTCTTCCTCCTTCCCTACTCTCCTCCCTCCCTCTCTTCCTCCCTTCCTATCTTCCTTCCTTCCTTCC
>NW_025370021.1:10158-10530 GCF_016433145.1 Gracilinanus agilis | reverse complement strand
GGGTAAATGACATCAGCAAGACAGTGTATGATAAACCCAAAGAGCCCAACTTTTGGGACATGAATCCACTATTTGACAAAAACTGCTGGGAAATTTGGAAAACAATATGGGAGAGATTAGGTCTAGATCAACATCTCACACCCTACACCAAGATAAATTCAGAATGGGTGAATGACTTGAATATAAAGAGGGAAACTATAAATAAGTTAAGTGAACACAGAATAGTATACTTGTCAGATCTCTGGGAAAGGAAAGACTTTAAAACCAAGCAAGAGTTAGAGAAAATTACAAAATGTAAATTAAATGGTTTTGATTATATTAAACTAAAAAGCTTTTGTACAAACAAAAACAATGTAGTCAAAATCAGGAGGG
>NW_025370021.1:0-10065 GCF_016433145.1 Gracilinanus agilis | reverse complement strand
GAAACAACAAATTGGGAAAAAATCTTTATAACGGAAAACTCTGACAGGGGTCTAATTACTCAAATATACAAGGAGTTAAAGCAATTGTATAAAAAATCAAGCCATTCCCCAATTGATAAATGGGCAAGAGACATGAATAGGCAATTTTCAGGTAAAGAAATCAAAAGTATCAATAAGCACATGAGAAAGTGTTCCAAATCTCTAATAATTAGAGAAACGCAAATCAAAACAACTCTGAGGTATCACCTCACACCTAGCAGATTGGCTAAAATGAAAGAAGGGGAGAGTAATGAATGCTGGAGGGGATGTGGCAAAATTGGGACATTAATGCATTGCTGGTGGAGCTGTGCACTGATCCAGCCATTCTGGCTGGCAATTTGGAACCATGCTCAAAGGGCTATAAAAGACTGCCTGCCCTTTGATCCAGCCATACCATTGCTGGGTTTGTACCCCAAAGAGATCATAGATAAACAGACATGTACAAAAATATTTATAGCTGCGCTTTTCGTGGTGGCAACAAATTGGAAAAGGAGGGTATGTCCTTCAATTGGGGAATGGCTGAACAAACTGTGGTATATGCGGGTGATGGAATACTATTGTGCTAAAAGGAATAATAAACTGGAGGAGTTCCAGGTGAACTGGAGAGACCTCCGGGAACAGATCCAGAGTGAAAGGAGCAGAGCCAGAAGAACATTGTACACAGAGACTGATATACTGTGGTAAAATTGAATGTAATGGACCTCTGTACCAGCAGCAATACAATGACCCAGGACAATTCTGAGGGATTTATGGTAAAGAATGCCACCCACATTCAGAGGAAGGACTGCAGGAGAGGAAACATATAAGAAAAACAACTGCTTGAACGCATGGGTTGGGGTGGACATGATTGAGGGTGTGGACTCAAAACTACCACACCAATGCGACTACCAACAATTTGGAAATTGGTCTTGATCAAGGACACATGACAAAACTAGTGGAAATGTGCATCGGCCATGGGTGGGGGGGAGTGCGGGGGGCGAAGGGGAAAGGAGGAGCATGAATCATGTAACCATGTTAAAAATGAATATTAATAAATGTTTGAAAAAAATAACATCTTACCTCAGAGTCTGAAAGAAAAGTGAATAAAGTGGGCAGATGATACAGAGAGGTTTTGAAGTGTGGAATAGGTTAGGAAAGGAAGATCATGGTGAGTGGTCAGTTTTCTCAGTAAAGAGAGAGATAAGGTTCTCTTTTGAGAGAGGAGAAAGTGGCATGAAAAAGATAAGATTTAGAATAATAACTATGGGGAATGTGACAGAGAGTCAGTAAGGAAATAGTAATAGTAATGATAATAACAGCGATGAAGATGATGATGATGATGATGAAGGAGCAGTAATTGCTCAGTTTAGATTAGATAACAAGAATTTCTTGGATCAGTAGGAATGATTGTATAGTGTCCTCTGGGGGAATTCAGGAAAGTACAAGTAGGAACTTAGAGAACAGATGATGGAAATAAAAGTCTTGTAGGCAAGGGATTCAGTGGATAGTTGAACTGTTCAACTATTGGGTCAAGGATGTAAAGGGAGGAAAGTAAGGCCAAGTAGGCACAGTGGATTGGAAGACTGTGGAACAGGTAGAAAGTCTGGAGGCCACAGGGGACACTTCAAATAGTTTTAGGATGAGTATGACAATGGAAAAAATAGAAGGATTTGAAGGAGGACATGATGAACCAAGGACATTTTGGAATTCAAGTTCATAGAAGGTTATTGGCATTGGTGCTCATTCATAACAATACTTGTCCATTTTCCAGTTGGTTTGGGTACATTAATTTCCAGTTCTTTGCCACCTCAAAAAGATCTGCTATAAAAGTTTTTGTACATGTGAGTCCTTTCCCTCTTTCTTTGGCTTTTATGGGATATATACACTGAATAGTCGGGCATGCACAATTTAGTGACTTTTGGAGCATCATTACAAATGGCTGGACTAATTCACAGCTCCACGAACACTGCATTAATATTTTGGTTTTCTCACAGCCCATTTGTCATTTTCCTCTTTTGTCATCACTGTCAGTCTGAGAATTTGTGAGGTAAAACATCAAAATGAGTATTAGCTAAATAAATAAAATGAAGGCATTGGACCATATAGTTTCTGATGTCTCCTCCAGTTTTAGATCGAAGACAGTATGAACTGCATCATGGGAGTGGGAGAGTTAAGCATCAGCATGGCTAATGCATTGCCATGGATCTCTTATAGTGAAAATGAACAAGGTAGCTAACAGCCAAGCCAGGTGGCTCCAATATTGAGAACACAGGATTGTAGGCAATACAGGGAAATGCAGGACCCAGCAGGATCAAGAGAGACACGGTCCCAGGAAACTAAGTCCACACGAACACAAGAGTGCCAGCAACCAGACTGTCTGCCCATAGGTGGTTTAGACACAATCAGAATTGCTAATCCCCAAATGAGTTTTCTGTATCCATCCCTAGTGATTTAGGGAAATGCTTTTGTTTGCGCATTCCTTTGTGCAATGAGTGATAACAAAGACATAGCCCAAGTATCCACATGTTTATAATAATCATTTTTAAAAGACAGCAGAGAGGGGCTGGGACAGAGAGTGCAAATCAGATAATGACAGGCCAAATGCAGGAGAAAAAATGCATTAATCTTAAACAGCTGTTGAGCTCAGATGGCAATCTGATCTGAAGCCAGGGAGAAAGGGAAGCTCATCAGCCAGCATTAAGGAATACCATTCTATAGGGAGACTAAATTGATAGTGTTCACTGAGTAAACTGTGTCAGCTTACTCGAGGAACCCAGCCCAGAAATATAGAGTTGGCTGAGGCTTCTTCTAAGACAAGAAACAGAACAACAATAACATCAACAATTTAGACTCAGAAGTCTTCAAAAAAAATGCAGAGTGTCAAAGTGTCAAAGAATATACTGAAAAATGACACTGGCAACATCCAAGAGTCATATCACCTGCTTGGCCCCTCTTTGCTGAAAAGAGTCTTCTTGGGAGCCCCAATTTTCGGAGAAATCTTACATTTCAGCACCAAATTCCTACTTTCATAAAGGAAACCCAAAATTTATAATCAGACTAAATTGATAAAGTCTCAATTCTATTGTCTGACATTCAAGGTCCTCCCTGAGCTGTCCCCAATTAAACAATCAGTAGATGAAGAAGTCACGAAAACGTAATGTGGTGCTAGGCTCTGGGTTTACAAAAAAAAAGGCTAAATTTATTCCCATCCTCAAAGAGCTTGTGTTCTAATAGGAGAGTTAAAATAGTGAAATGATATCATCTAGATAAATACAGATAAAAGGAGTCATCTGCCTTTATATCTTTACTAGGGCTGTTCTTCCACAGTAGAATACTGTATATCCATTCTATATGTCTATACCTATGTCCATGTCTATGTCTATCTATATGTTTTCCCTTGACCACCTTTCGAAATCATCCCATTCTCTAGTCTAGCTTATAGATAAAGCCCCATCTCTGTCTTCAGCAGTGCTGATCTATACCAGAGGTTCAAAGCTCTAGAGCTCAGAAGGACCTCAGAGGCAGAGGTATATTTGTCTAGTGATTAAGCCTCAGGACTTCAAGTCATGAATACCTGGATTCAAATCCTGGTTAAATGTATGACTCTGGGCAAGTCCTTAACCCCTCTGATCAAAAGAGATCTCATCTATAAAATGAAGGGCTTAGACTTAAAGGATCATAAATTTAGATCTGGAAGGAACCTTAGGAGCCATCTATTTTAATTCTTTCATTTTATAGAGAAGGAAATGGAGGCCCAGCCTGGGTATGGGACTTTATAGGATCATACATTAGAGTAGGAAGTAGTCTCAGAGCTTAGCTAGGGCAATTCTATAATTTTCAGATGTGAAAAAAGGCTCAAAGAGGGGAATCAACTTTCTAAGAACATTCAGGTGGACAGTAAAAGACTATTCTATACATTGTTGTAAGCCATTGTAGGGAGACACATGACGAGTCACATAGAGATGTGTATCTCTGTAGTCTAAGTAGATATTTTGGATATCAACTATTGCCCTAAGATACTTACTGTCTATAAGAAATGCATATTTATTCTGAGTTCAAAACCAAACCAATATATCACTGGTATTGGGGACAATGTGTTGAATTCTAACAGATACAGGGTGGGGTGGGATAGAGAATACAGACTATCTAATTTGATTATCTGTCAACTTCAGGGGCATAAGACTTGGTTGCATAAGAACAGGATTGGAGGAAGTTAAAATATATAGGAGGTATATTTTGCTACCTGTATAGCCATGAAATGGAGATATTAATTTCAAGGAAGAAAAAACACAGTATTCCTCTCTCCAAACCCCTACCACAACAATAAAAAAGTCCCTTCTAAAATATGGATAGTATTCTTAAAAGAGGTGGTTATAAAATTATAAGATATTTATTTAAAGGAATTACTCATTGACATATGCCATGATCAAAGGGCTAACTATAGTACCAGAAAATTTACTATGACATCCCAGAACTTCATATATTATAGTATAATCACCTTGTTATTCATGTCATCCCCACATTTGGAAAACCATGGATTTTTTTTGGTGAAAGTTCTTTTAAAAAGCCCAATATTAAGTATGTCTCTTGTTTTTTTAAGGTTTGGAGAGATATGCTCCCATTCAGGGTATCAAACGAACCATTGGCTTGGGCAAAAGAACCCCTCAAGAGGCCATTAATATAAGGTGTAAGGTGGCTGCTGAGCAATAACCATTTCCAGGACTGATGGATTAGCCTGGGGGTTTTTATAGTCTATATTCAACTACTGACATTGAAAAATGGTAAATACTTCAAAGAACAGACATTGATACAGACTATCACCATTTCATAAGGAAATCTAACCAATGTAAACCAATCGTTACAACGAGCCGGCCAAAAGATAGATTCAAAACTACGTCAGCCCACAAACATTTGATTTCTTTGCCAAGAAGAGATATATGGTAGCCAAAGGCAACACTGCCTTATAATATAACCTCAATTGTAAAATATTATGGGTAGTAGTAGAGGAAGATTGTGAGCAGCATTGCCTTATAAGGCAGCAGAAGAGGAGAGGAAAACTCAAACTTTCAGAAAGCTCAGGGAGGGATTCAATTAAGCCTGATCATCCCAAGAACACTTGGAGATGAAGCTGGAATGAGCACAATGAAGAGAGCATACAATCTGCTGGTTGTGTATGCCAGGTAGTGATTTTCATCTAGCTATAGGAATATGGGAGAAAGATTGCCCGCTCAACCCCACCCATCCAGGATAATATTCATAAACCTGGGACCAGATGCATGGACCATAATGGGAGCTAAATAGAATTTGCTTGCCCTAACCAAAATATCGTGTGAACCTAAGGGAGGTCTTGCTGAGGAAGAATCAAAGCAATAAAAATGACAACTTTGATTTGAGAGCTATAAAAACATCTACCCTGAAGGGGATGATCTTAGAGTCAATGTAATACTTGGGGTAGTGATTTCAACTGTCTCCATGCATTCCCAGGCATCTATGGACAGAGTTAGCCATGCCCCAGCATTTGGGATTTTGAGGCTCCTGTGACCTGCCCCTGTGACCTTCTGGTTCAGTTCTTACAAGGGGTATGTATGCTGATGACTGTTCCTGAGCATCCTTATAATAAAACTTACTTTATTCCATAATCATAAATCTCTCAAGTACTCATTTTCTGTCTCATGTAGTCAAATCATTCTGTGATAGCACTGATCACTCGTCCATCAACCTAATAGAAATGACATGACGTGCTGATCAAATTAGCTGATTATATTTACTTCTAATTTAATGTTTTCTTCTCTGATATATCCCACCATTCAGACTGCCCAAACCTGTTTGGATTCCCAGTTCTTTTATTAAATATTCACTATGCCACCTGGCTTCATGGAAAGTGCCGCCCTTAAGTTCAAAGAATCAACTGCATGAAAGCAGGATTCCGGATATTTGACTAAATGAACTGGGGGCTCGATGTTAATAGTAGTTTGATGAAGAAAGCAAAATATCTTAAATCTTCATTTTTAAAAATCTGAACTTGATAGACACTAATATAAACATTTCCATATGTAATGAAGAGAAAAAGAGCATCATATAATGAAATTATGAATCTCTATGACTCGCAGCTTAGTACACATATGTGCATATATTACAAACATTTATATAAACATATATGCATACACACAGAATCCATATAGACATAAATAAATGCACATACATAGAAACACATAAAACACACATATATATTTCACACATTCATTTCAAAGCTGTTGATATATTGCTATCTCTCTCTGAACTTCCTCTCATTCTCTTCTGTGTGTTTTGAAATGTTTCAACAACTCTAATTTATTTCTGTTTTTTTTTTTGGAGGAGGCTATCCTAATCACAAGCCCCTTTTTTTCCTCCCACTCTCCACTTCTTTCCACAAATATTATATTAAACAATGTCTTATAATAAACAAATGGGATCTCAGGTTGCATTAATAGAAGCAGAGTGTCCAGAGTCAGGAGAAGCTAGTCTCGCTATCGTCTGCCCTGGTTAATTGGGTTAGGTTGATATGATTAGGCCATACTTAGGGTATCTTATTCAGTTCTGGGTGACACATTTTGGGAAGTGGATGAAAAAAATGGATTTCATCTAGAGGAGGGTGACGATGATGGTGATGCTATTTAAAACAATCCCATGTGAGGATTGGTTAAAAGAAAGAGGAAACTTTTGCCTGAGAAGATTTAGGGGACACATCATCAAATATTTGAAAGGTTGACATGTGCAAAAGGAATTTAACTTGTTCTACTTCCCTGGAAGGCAAAACCAGGGATGATGGGCTGAATTTTCAAAGAGCCAGACATCTAATCGTACAAGGAAAATTCTCTTAATAATTAGACTTGTTTAGAGATAGAATGGACTTCCTTTAGTGGTGATGTGTTTCCCCTTTGCTAGAAGTATTTAAGCCAAAATCAGATGGTCATTTATTGGAGATATTAAGAATTCTTATTCCCCCTGAGTGGTTAGACTAAGCAACCTCTAAGGTTCATTCTCTACTGCCACATACTCAACCACTATTAACTATTCAAAGTGTGCTAAAACATAGTCAGCTTATAACAAGAGGCTTAGCCATATCTCCTAAGGTGAGCAATGTAAATGTTCTCCAATTTATCTCTAAATTTGGAACCTCTTTATGACATTATTAAAAATTATATTTCATTACTTAAGTGAATTGGCATTTTGTGGCTATATTCATATGATGCCAAAACATCCAAATGAAAAATGAAATATTCCATCTGGATCTTAGATCTATAGCTAGAAGAGACGTTAGAGGTTACCTCATCAAGGCTTCTTGTATTTTATAGATGAGCAAACTACATTTCAGAGGCATAAAGAATTATCCAAGATCATAAAGACTGTAAGAACCAAAGCCAGAATTCAAACCCAGAACTTCCCATTCTAAATCCTGGACTCTTTCCCCTCCTCCAGAGGGTTAGGAAGAGAGAAATGGCTACCCAGACTCTCTTTTCCCAGTTATACTTGGCACAGAGCCCATATGAATATTATCCAAAAAGTAAGTGGTTCCTCTTATCTGGAGAGGCAAATATCCTCCCTCTCTAACTGCCTTGTATTATCTTTTGTCCTGAGTCTGAAAAATATTTATATTGTTGTTGCTGTTTGTCCTTCCTTTTTGAAGAGGACCAGTGACATCATGGGGTGATGTCTTGACTTGCTCATGAATTAGACTTAAGTGAGATTTAAGAGCTGCACAGAATCATCAACCTCACTCTCTCTTCCAAAGCTATCAAATTCCAGGGCAAGACAAAACTCAGGATGACTGACAATGGCTCTGGATGCAGTGCATCATCTTGGCATCTCTCTTAACAGATCATAAGCTCCAAAAGGTCAAAGACTTTTCATATTTACTCTGGTATCTCCAGGGCCCAACACAGTGATTGGCCCAGAGTATTTGCTTAATAAGTGCTTTGGTGATTGATTATTTGTCAGAAACCTAGACTGGCTCTTGTCTCTTTTTGTATCCTCAGGACTTAGCACAATGATTGGCTCATAGAAAGTGCTTTGATGTTTATTGAATTGAATTAAAAACATGCAGTTCCTTGGATAGAAGACCATGACATAAATGGAAAATATCTGATGGATGGTATTGAATATCAGCTCAAGTCCTCATTCAGGTGTTGGCCTAATCATCACCTTGATACTCATCTAAACTCCATGCTGGACCTGACACTCTTGTATGGAACAATTATTTCTGACTCCCCATTGTTGACAGGATGAAACCTAAAATCTAAATGCTTTAGATGGGAACGAAAAGCCTTCTGTCATATGGATTTGAACTACCATTAGCTCCTGTTATTTCCCCAAAGGAATCTAAACCCTTGAGATGTTTCCCAAATGTGTTTTGTACTTTCCTGTCTGCATGAATTTGCTAATGAAGATCACCCCCTGTGGCTGAGGAGTATACTTCACCATCTCCATTTATTTGCCTTTCTCCTCTTGCTTCACATCTCACTTCAATACTACTTTTTCTTAGGAATAATTTCCTGACCATTCCAATTGGAAATAAAGTCCTCATTTGAATTCACAGGAGTTTGTGCCTTTCTAAAGGCACTCATCACAGACTGCCTAAATCCAATTTGTTATGAATAATTGGATTTAGGCAGTATATGAATGATAGCTTTAGAGTTAGGAAGACTTGAGTTCAAATGTGACCTCAGACACTAGTTTTGTGTGCCCGGGCAATTCACCTAAACTGTCTGCTTCAGTTTCCTCAATTGTAAAAAGGGGTTAATAATATCATTATTAGAAGGGGGCAGCTGGGTAGCTCAGTAGATTGAGAGTCACACCTAGAGATGGGAGGTCCTGGGTTCAAATCCAGCCTCAGACACTTCCCAGCTGTGTGACCCTGGGTAAGTCACTTGACCCCCATTGCCTACCCTTACCACTCTTCCACCTGTAAGTCAATACATAGAAGTTAAGGGTTTAAAATAAAAAAAAATAATATCATTATTAGAAACATTAATAATATTAAGGGTTAATAATAGCATTCACTTTTACAGAGTAGTTGTGAGGATAAAATGAGATAATATTTGCAAAGAGCTTCGCAATCCCCCAAATGCTAACTAATGTTGTTGCTATTGCTGCTGCTGCCTCCCTTGTTATTTTGTGCCTTTGCAGAAAGGAGTCACGTTTTTTACAGTCTGTTTTCCTCACAGCATAGCCTAACACAGAACCTTGTAAATAACAGGTGCTCAATAAACGTTTATGGAATGAATTAAAGAATGGAAGACAGAAGATCAAGGCTGAAGAAATTCAAGTCTTTGCCCCATGACTCCAAACTAAAGACTTTCCGACTTTTCCTTGAGAAGAATGGCCCTGTTCATTCTTCCCCAGGAACTCTAAGGAGTCTAGATGCCTTCTAAGTTCACCAAAGACAGAATTTTATAGGGATGGATTTAGTAGTCTGCATTTTTCTTGTTTGGGCAAGACTTTTTTTATTTCTTGTTGCTGCAAGGGAAGAACTGGATCATAGACTTGCTAAAGGGTGTTGTCACCAAGTTTAGAAAGAGGTTGAGAAAGAGGTGCCCAATGTATAATCTTTCAACTGCATTTAGAAAACAAAGGGGAAATTAAAGGTGCTATAGAGCTGAAAGGCAAGTGAATAGGACTGAGTAGTAGAGAACATTCTGAAAACAAAGAGCATATTAACAGGAAAATCGATTGTAGTGTGGTGAGTAGATGCTTTCTATTGTTTTGTGTGAAGAGAACAAAATATCCCATGAGAAAGTGTTTTCCATGGATACTAATATCTTCAGGACAGCAATAGCTGATTTATCCATTGTACTTGGTAATACTGAACTCATCAGAAGAATAGTAAAATAAGACTGTCCTAAAATATTGATTCCACACCATCATAATTCAGGCCTCTTTTACTGATGAGGATAAAACCATGTCTCATTCATTCACATTTTCCTTCCTTCTTTCCTTCCTTCCTTCCTCTCTCTCTCTTTCCTTTTCCCTCTCTCTCTTTCCTTTTCCCTCTCTCTCTTCTTTCTTTCT
>NW_025370020.1:9259-9979 GCF_016433145.1 Gracilinanus agilis | reverse complement strand
GAAAAGAAAAGAAAAGAAAAGAAAAGAAAAGAAAAGAAAAGAAAAGAAAAGAAAAGAAAATCAAAAGGTTGGTTGGTTTTTTTTTTTTTTTTAAGTGAGGTTGACTCCACCCTGAAGCCTAATCACTGATTGGTGTGTACTTGCCTGGAAATTCCACATCATGAGATATGATTCACTCACTTTCAGCTCATTCTCTGGACTGCTCTACTTTCACATTGGCTGACTGTGACTTGTCCTAGTGTAGGTACCACCTTCACCATCCCTTGTATCCCTCACCTTCCAGATCTTCTTATATATTTATCTTTTCTCTATTAGAATGTGGACTCCTTGAAAGCAAAAATTGTCTTATTTTCTTGTTTTCCTATTCCTAACACTTAGAATATGGTAAGGACTAGTACATGGTAAAGACTTAATAAATGTTTTTCTTTCTTTTTTCTTTACTTTCTTTTTCTTCTTTCCTTTATTTATTTATTTCCCTTCTTCATTCCTTTCTTTTCTTTTTTCTTCCTTTCTTCTTCTTTTGTTCCTTCTTTTCTTTATTCCTTTCTCTTCTTTCTCCTTGCTCCCTCCCTTCTTCCTTCCTTCATTTCTTTCTTTCCTTCCTTCTTTCTTCCTTCCTTCCTTCCTTCCTTCCTTTCTCTCTCTCTTTCTTCCTTTCTCTTCTTTCTCCTTGATCCCTCCCTCCTTCCTTCCTTCCTTCCTTCCTTCCCTCCTTCCTTC
>NW_025370020.1:0-9209 GCF_016433145.1 Gracilinanus agilis | reverse complement strand
CTTTATTTCTTTCTTTCTCTCTCTTTCTCTCTTTCTTTCTTCCTCCTGGTCCCCATTGCTTGAAGTCCAAGTATGTTACATTTCACCTAGGTACCCTTAAGGGGGTTGGGAACATCCAGGCTCTCTGCAAATGGCTCCACTTCCCACAGATAGTGTCCCCTCAAATGTAGGGGGTAGTTCCTGCACTCCGATTTTATTTAGCCACTTAACAGTCAGATTAGCTTTTACAAAAGTATATTTATTTCAGATGATACAATCACAAATATACAAAGTTTAGTCTCCAACACAATACATGGAACTTAAATCTCCTTCCCCTCCTTGCACCATTTCAGTCTCTGAGGAAGTGAAAGGGGATTAGGTTTATAGATTAGTTCAATTCCTAGAGAGAACAGTTCTAAATTCCAACTTCCTTTGGGCTTGTATCTAGATTTGGGCTCATCCTGGATTCTCTGGACTTCCCTGCTAAGTTAACTGCAATATCCAGCCTGGAATTCTGGTTCCAAGGGTCACAATGAGTCAAACTCTTGGATCTGGAGGGGATCATCACAGGCAGCTGAAACTGAGAAGGACCACTTCAGCAGGACAAACAGAGACTCAAAACTCATTTCTTGGAGTTAGAATAAAAGTTCAGTTTATGGTGCCCTTGTTGTTAGGTAAGCTGTGATCTTCCCCTTTGGACACAGCTAGAAACTAAATAGCAAACCTCTCAATATGACCAGCTTTAAAGCCAATTCCAGCTAAGTAGCCAATCAAAGGAGGCTATTCACACTCACAGGAGAAGTGAACCTCAAGGAAGCAGGGTACCTTCATGTTAGGCAATCTGGAAACACACAAGCAAGTCTCTTTTCACATCTAACTCATGACTGATTGACATTAGGTTGCTTCTTCAAGCTTTGATCTTGACCTTTTTCCTTTCCTAGGTAATGTGGACCTGAAACTTCTGGAGTTCAATTTCCTAATCTAGGAAATGAGGAGGTAAAATTTAAAGTACCTTTCAGCTATTAAAGGTCATAGCATTTAGAGCTAGAAAGGATCTCATCAATAAACATTTATTAAGTACCTACTATGTGTCAGACACTCTGCTATGTGCTAGGCCTCAGAGGTCATCTAATCAAACCTCTCATTTTATAAATGAAGGAAATGAGATTCATACAGGTCAAGTGACTTATCGAAAGTCACACATAGAGCTGGTAAAGTCACCCAGAGCCAGGATTAAACCCAAGTTTTTCTGATACCCAATCCAGTATTCTTTTTCTTTTTTTTAAACCCTTGCCTTCTGTCTTAGAATCAATACAGCAGAAGAGGGGTAAGAACTAGACGATGGGATTAAGTGACTTGCCCAGGATCACGCAGCTAGGAAGTATCTAAGGCCAGATTTAAACTCAGGTCCTCCCAACTCCAGGACTGGCTCTCTATCCTCTTTGCTACCTAGCTGTCCCTCAAACCAGTACTCTTTCCACTATGATTTTATGATGAAATTTAACTCTAAGCTCAATGTACCCTGGGCAACAATTGCCTTCACCATAAATCAGAATTTAATACATTGAATATAATAAAAGAAATTTGCTCAATTTGAGACATTTTTCCCTCCAGAATGTTCCTTTTATTTTGTTCTTCCGGAACCCAAGGAAATGCCAACATGCTGGCCAGCCTGCCTGGCGCTACTCGAAAGAGCAGGGGGTTGTCAGGAATGGGTGGGGAGGGTAGCCCTTCCAGCCAGGGGACCACATAGTTCCCACAGCCATGAGGCCTTTGGTAAAAGCAAAATGAGACGTAAGAAGCAGTCCTATTCTCCATGGTCTAGTGAGGGATATGTGGGAACCCTGTTAATTGGCTTTAAGGGAGGGTATGCCAAAGATCCTTTCTCTTCCCAGCTATGAAGCTCTGCTTGGGAAACCTGGAAAGTCTATGGCCAATTTATCTCTATCTGCAAATACAGGGAAAGCCCAATTAACTGGTATGCTTGGGGAAATTCTGAATAATGGAATTTTCTGGGTAACTTTCTAAACATTTTTGGTATCAATCCTTACTGCTATGGTTGGCCTTCTGGGAAAAGGAAGAAGGAGCATTACGGGGGGGGGGGGGAATATGCACAATATAAAAACAAAAAATATCAATAAAATTTTATTTTTAAAAAATCCCTCCTGGTCAAAAGCTTTCTCTAGTGCCTGAGACCACCTTTCTGGTCTTAGGCAATAGTACGGTCTAAGGACAATAACTGAATAATCCTGTCCTAACCAAGGCTCCCGTGGAATCTTTGGAGGATCACTGTCCAATCCATGGATGGAGTCAGAGAAGGTTCAAGACAAACCTAGGACAGGACACGAGAGTTGGTTACATGGACCAATCAGGCTATATCTTCTGAGTCAGGGGGACGCCTAGCAAGACCAGAGATATAGAGATTACAAATTATATACTAAGTAATAATCATCAAAATAATTTGGCACTGGTTAAAAAAAAAAAAGAGATCCATTAATAGAGCCGATTAGATCCACAGCTTACAAAGTGAATGAATACAAAGGCAAAGTCAGGGGAGGCAAAGAAAATGAGGGGAAACTGGTCACAGGGCTTCTAGTGATTAGAGCCTTTCTTATCATCAGAATATGACTACCCTTTCCAATTTCACAGTCATTAAGGGGACCTCAAAGGCAATGGGAAGACTCATGCTGGGGTGATTGTAGCTAATTACCAATACCGGTTGTATAAAGTAGTATAATTAAAAAGTATCAAGGATGTCTGAAAAAGGAGGTTGGATTGGTCATCCAGTGGGAGTGAGGCAGTATGGGACAGGGGGTAAGAGAAGCGGACTTTGGACCTAAATCTGAATCGCAGCTCTTATTAGCTATGTGGCTTTGGACTCTTTTCTGGGTCTTACTTCCCACATCTATAAAATGATGGGAGTTTAACAGGCAACCTGTATGGTCCCTCATCAGGCCTACTTCTTTGATTCTAAGGTCATCAAGTCTAATACTCTCATTTAATAGATAAGGAGGCAGAGACTCAGAAAGTTAAGAGATTGTTTCCAGGCCATGTAGCTAAAAAAATAGCTATTGAGATTTAAATCCAGGCAGAATATAGAGAATTTACAGAAAGTTATGGACAAAAATCTCCTGGGAAGTGTGAAATAGAGCTCTATCCCAGAAGGGAATACCCAAGTGGATGAGATCACAAATTCCATGAAATATTGAAGTGGGAAAGGGAGCGATCCAGAGGCACGATCTTCAAGTATCAAAATGGTAGAAACTTGGTTGTGGTTATCTTGGGTACCCAAATTCTTCTCTCACTCCTCTTTTTCCTCTCCTGAATGATCGAGGACTCCCATGCTGGTCCGGTCTATCTGAAAGGAGAGAAAACTGATAAACTCATTTATACATATCAGGCACATGATAGATGCTTGTTGAATTGCATAGGGTGGGGAAGATTTGAGTTTTAAGAGTCTGGATAGACCAGGGCTGAGCTCAAAGACTAGAACCATCTCATTAACATTGGGAGAGTCTAAGTTGGGGGGACCAAATTCCTTGATGTTCATGTCAATGACAGCTTACTCCCACTTTGTCTAAGACAGACCTTGTTCACAGTGACCCCTAGCCTCTTTTCTTTCCAAATTTCTAACAGAAGTTTTCATTGTCCTTTTCTTCTTCTACATACAGTTTCTCCTCGAGGTTTTTTGTTTTATTTACACTATACTCTTGGTTGGGCAATTGGTGGTGCAGGAGATAAAGAGTGCTGGGCCTGAAGTCAGAAAAACTTATGTCATCTTCCTGAATTAAAATCTGGCTGTAGACACTTAACTGGTTTCGTGACCCTGGGCAAGTCACTCAACACTGTTGGCCTTAGTTTCCTTATCTGTAAAATGAACTGGAGAGGGAAATGGCAAACCAGTCCTGTATTTATGGCAATAAAACCCTAAATGGAGTCACAAAGAGTCAGACACAGCTGAAAACGACTGAATAACAACTCTTGGTTCTCTTCCAGCCCTACTCGATATTCTTTTCTGGGTCGCCATGATCCAGCTCACACCCACTAACTTGTGGATACGCTGAGCCCTTTTCTCTTTTCTCCATACCTTATCTTATTCGATGATCTCATCAGCTCCAGTGGGTTCAATTATCTTTATGGAGTGAATTCCTAGTTCTCTGTATCTATTCCTCATCTTTCTCCTGTGCTCCAGACCTACATCATCAACTACCAGCTAGATATCTTAGAGCGGATGTCTCATAGGCATATCTAGCCTAACATGTCCCAGACAGAAAGTGTTATCTTTCCCCCAAATTGTCCTCTTCCAGACTTTCTCATTGCTATTTACAAATTGTTTTTATATTCAATTTTATTTTCAGTTCCAAATACTTTTCCATCCATTACTATATTTTTAAGCCCTGGTCTTCTGTATTAGAATGGATACTAAGTATCTATTAAATACTAATATACTAAGAATATATATATTATATACTAAGTAAATTGTTCTATAATATACTAATTATATATCCATATATACTTAACATATTGGTATATAATATATGATAAATAATATAATAAATAATATGTAATATATTGTATATTAGTATATGATATATACTAAGTGCTCATTCCAAGGCAGAAGAATAGTAAGGGCTAGGCAATAGAGGTTAAGTGACTTGCTCAGGGTCACACAGCTAGGAAGTGTCTGAGGCCAGATTTGAACCCAGGACCTCTCTTTCCTGGTTTTCAACCAATTGAGTTACCTCTCCATATTCTTATTATCCAAGACAAAGCTCCTTCTTCACTCCCTCCTTACTGAGCGTCTCCCATTTTGTTTCCTTTTCTCCTCCTTTTTCTCCTCCTCACCACTGTCCTTCCTTGCTTTATTCCTTTCCCTTCCTTTCTCCCTCTTCTTCCTCCTCCTCTCCTTCCCTCTGTTTTCCCCTTCTCTCTTCCTCTTCTCCCTGCTTCCTCCTTTGGGTTCCTCCTTTTCTTCCTCTTCCTTCTCTTTTCCTCTTATCTCCTCTCCTTCATTCTCTCTTTCTCCTCCCTTCTCTTTTCTTCCCTTCCCTTCTCTTCTCCTCTCATCTCCTCTCCTCCCCTGCCTCCACTCCTCTCCCTTCTCCTCCTCTCCTTCCCTCCCCTGTCCTTTCCTCTTCTCAGGAAGGGAGAAAAAAATCCACTGAAACCAATTAAATTAATTCCATGATTCCAGCTTCTAAATGAGGGAAAAAGTGGGGGTTGGGAAAACTCCAATTCAGCCAGACCACCACCTGAGCTCCAAAGCCAAGCCAACGTGAAACTTTATGGAGGAATAAAAATGGTGATGTCCCATTAAAATATATAGGCCCAGCCGTGTGAGAGCACACGTGTCAGATATATGTTGTATGTGTGTGTTTCCACTGTTCCATGAAGAACCAGCCTGAAATGCTCTTGAGTCTGGGGACTAGCTAGACGGCTAGGAATCCAGGTCCTGAAAGAGATGTAGTTAAATGCAATTCAAGATAAATGAATGGAGTACTAGCTCCAAGTTGGGGGCTGTGGTCAATAGAAGAGGATTGTGAGCTAGGATTTAGGCCTGGAAATCATCTGTGTTCTTTATTTTACAAATGAAGAAACAAGCCCAGAGTTGAAATATCTATCCAGGGCACACAGGTAGTAACAATGGCTCACTTTAAACATTTGCAAAGCATGTGCTCTCTTCCCATGAGGCTATGGGGCACAGTGTTGAACACAGAATGAGTTGTGGATCTAGTTTGAGGACAAGGGCTCAAATCCTGGCTTTGCTATTTATTATACTTGTGATTCCAGATAAATTTCTTTTCTTCTCTTAGCCTCAGTTTCTCATCTGTAAAAGGAGAATATTAAACTAACTGGCCATTAACATTACTTCCAGGTCTGAGACTCTCAGAACCACCTTGTAAGATTGGTACAATTATTATAACCTTTTTACAAATGAGGAAACTGAGGCTCAGAGAGATTTGATGATTTGCCAAGGTTTGCATAGCTACTAAGTATCATAGGCAGGGTTCTAAGTCAGTTCTTTTTCTTTTTCTTTTTTTTTAAAACCCTTACCTTCCACTTTATTTTATTTTATTTTATTTTATTTTAAACCCTTAACTTCTGTGTATTGCCTCATAGGTGGAAGAGTGGTATGGGTGGGCAATGGGGGTCAAGTGACTTGCCCAGGGCCACACAGCTGGGAAGTATCTGAGGCTGGATTTGAACCTAGGACCTCCCGTCTCTAGGCCTGGCTCCCAATCCACTGAGCTACCCAGCTGCCCCTTACCTTCCATTTTAGAATCAATACTGTGTATTGGTTCTAAGGCAGAAGAGTAGTAAAGGCTAGTCAGTCGAATTAAGTGACTTGCCCAGGGTCACACAGCTAGGAAGTGTCTAAGGCTAAGCCAGACCCAAGCAAGTCACTTAACTTATCTACCTCCATTTTCTCATCTATAAAATGGATATCACTGTATATATATCACTTTAATAATATCACTTTCCCCCAGTGTTGGTTTTTTTATTTCATTTTTTTGTTGATTACATTAAAATTTCCATTTATCTCCTTTCTTCTTTCCCTTCCCCCTGAACTAGAGAAAACATCATTTAACAACAACAAAAATACATGTCTATATAAACTATGTCTTTCGTGTTTCTATTTATCAGTTCTCTCTCTAGAGGCAGACATTTACAAGCTGTTATTCAAACATAAATTGTGTAGTCATATATAGAATGTTTTTGTGGTTCTACTTGCTTCACTTTTCATAATTTCATTTAGGTCTTACCACATTTGTTTGTTTGAAGTTAACCTGCTCATCCTTTCCTACAGAACAATAGTATTCCATCATAATCATATGCCCTATTTCAACCATTCCCCAGCTGATGGGGATCCCTTCAATTTCCAGATCTTTGCCACCACAAAGAGAACTGCTATAAATATTCTAGAACACATAGGTTCGTTTCCTTTGTCCTTGATCTCCTTGGGAAACAGACCCAACAGTGATATTGCTGGTCTAAGGACAAATACAATTTCATAACTTTCTGCATATAATTCCAGATTGCTTTCCAAAATGGCTGGATCACTTCCCAATTTGCTACTCTATCTATAAACAACCAACTCTGGCAGGGCTGACAAGGAAAAGGGAATTTGGGAATCTCACGATGCACGTCCCAGGATGTTATCCAGATGGAATCAGGTCACAGGAACACTTCAGGAAACAGCAAGTTAAATCCAACAAGGCTAGGGAGTATAGAGCTTTCTGTAGTTGTCCACCAACCATAGGAAAACTCCCAACTCTACCTAGATCTTGATTGAAGATCCCTCAGTGATTTAGCTCCTCTTTTAAGATCCCAGATAGTCTACAGGCTAGTAGAACAGTAGCCACAGCTTCCAGCTTCACTCCTCCTCTCCAGGGCCAACAACTGTCAACTTCCCTTAGTCTCTGAAGACAAGCCTCTCTCAACATTCTGGGTTTGGAATGTCCTCAGCCTCAGACAGTTTTGCTTGATCTCACTATAATAAGTCCTATCTATAAATTTCCTATAACACTGTCCAGAAGGACCTTCTTCTTTACTCCAATTACAAGAAACCTGGATCCTGGACAGTTGTTCTTTATATGATCTGATAGCAAATAGTCTTTCGGCTATATCTCTTTAGACTGGTTTAATGGATAGAGACTGCACTATCATAGTGGGAGGCAAGATGATCCTCTCCTTGGTTTTCTACCTTTATGACTTGGTGTGGGTTCCATCAAGAAAGCAAAGGGTAGAGCAGGTAGGTGGCTCAATGGGTAGAGAACTAGGTCTAAAGACAGGAGGTTCTGGGTTCAAATCTGAACTCAGATACTTCCTACCTGTGTGACCCTGGGCAAGTCACTTAACTCCCATTGCCTAGCCCTTACTGCTCTTCTGCCTTGGAACCAATACATAGTACTGATGCTAAGATGGAAGGTAAGGGTTTTACTGACTACTTTAGTGGTTCTGTATTTTTTCCAGGTTGACAATTCTAAACAACCTTCTGAAAAAAAGGGGAGGGGAAATAGACTCAATGATTTCCAGCTCTCTTTCAGACTTCAATCTAGGATTCTCTGCATCTTTTGATTTTACACTCATTACAGCTTCAGTAGTAAATGTACAGAATGACATCTCCATTTGGAGTTCTAGACCTCCCTGGGAATGGTCAAGGAAGGAATGAATGAATGAAGAAGGAACAAACGAATGAAAGAAGGAAGGAAGGTGTTACCTACCTCACAGGATGGGTGCAAGCATTTAATAAACTCAGTACTTTAAAGATATGAGATTTCATCCGTGGGAGTACTTCCTCCAATAATGATTACCACTAATGATTATCTGCACTTAATAAAGTAATAGAGAAAATGTTTAAAGTGCAGATTAAACTTGTGTGTTTTTTCTTATCAGAGAGCCAGTCGTTAAACATTTATCAACACATTCCTGAATATATTGCTATATAGCACTGGGCTTAGAGTCAGAAAGGCCTGAGTTTGAATCTTGCTTATATTTACAAGCCTTGCAACCTGGGCAAGTCACTTAACCTGTCTGTCTCAATTTTCTTATCTATAAAATGGATATAATACTACTTTCCTTCTAGTATGATAGAGAGGATCAAAAGATAAAATATGTAAAGTACTTTGCAAATCTTAAAGGACTATATAAATGCTATTATTATATACTCTGCAAAACTATATATAACAAAAATTAGATTATGAGCTTTTCTGGGGGTAGGAGTTGTCTTTTGCCTTTTTTTTTTTTTTTTTTTTTTGGTATCCTTAGTGCTTCACATAGTTCCTAGCACACAGCAGGAACTTAATAAACGCTTACTGATTGGCCTGTTTCTGTTCTTCACATAGTAAATGGTTGATGTTTTCTGAGTTCATACAAAAAAGAAAATGTAACCAAAAAAAGAGGAAAAATTAATTCTCCCAGCTACCAATCTGCTCCAAATTTTGAAGTGGATAGAACACAGGACCTGGAGTCAGAAAGACCTAGGTTCAAATCCCAACTCTTAGCACTAATTAGCTGTGTAAATGTGAGTAAACTGCTTAAGCTCTATATGACTCAATTTTCTTAGCTGTAAAAAGAAGAATAACAATAGCACTCTCTCCCAGAGTTGTTGTGAGGATCTAATGAGATAAATTTGTAAGTCACTTAATGCCTGGCACATAGTAGGCATTTAGTAAATGTTGTTTTTTTTTACTTCCTCCTTCTCTCCCTCCCTCCCTCCCTCCCTTCCT
>NW_025370019.1:437-7820 GCF_016433145.1 Gracilinanus agilis | reverse complement strand
TTTCCTTCTTTCCCTTCCTTCCTTCCTTCCTTCCTTCCTTCCTTCCTTCCTTCCTTCCTTCCTTCCTTCTTCCTTCTTTCCTTCCTTCCTTCTTTCCTTCCTTCCTCCCTTCCTTCCTTCCACTGTGCCTTACCCCCATCCCTAAAAAATATGCCCTAGATGCCTGATTTCAGTAGCCAGGAAGATGCATAATAAGAAGGAGGGAACAAAACCAGGATGTTGGCATCTAGAATTGGTTTTATCCCCTATTTTTCGCTTGCTCTTTAGAGAGGCTTCTTGACTGCCAATGCTGCAGGCTCAGCCACAACCATAAAAACTGCCCAGGTCCAGCACTGCAGAGGTGATCTTGACACCTAAGACCACAGCAGCTAATGGGATTAGGTTGGGTGAGACATTAGGTAAGACAAAAGCTTGCTTGGCTAATGAGAAAGTGGAGAGACTTGTTCTCTTCCCTATTATCCAAACTCGAGGTAGAGTCACAGATACTGAGTCTCTCGCCCCTGTCCTGTGGAAGGTGCTTTAGGACTGGCTTGCCTGCCCTATTGGTGGTGATTGGCAGTCGGTGGGATGGCCAGATTCTTCTTCCTGGGATTATTCTCCTGTTCAATGGCTGTGCTGGGCTGAGGGCTGTGCTAGCAGCTGGACCAGTGGTCTGGCAAGCACTACTTTTTCAACACAGTGCTTGGCACATAGTATAGGCTTGGTAAATGCTTGTTAGCTGATTGACTGTTCCATTGGCACTTCAAAGAGAAGAATTTAAGAGGGAGAATGGGAGGAGATTTGGTGGATACAGTTGGGAGCAGAGTAACCCATGTAGGAATATTTAATCTTTTCTTTCTCTTTCACTCTTCCTTTATCTAATAAACTACATGGCAACAGGAGAGAGATTTTGTTCTGTGATCACGGGGGATTGTTTGGACTGAGAGAATAACTTACATATCTAGGGTTGGGGTAAAGCCATGGCTTTTTCCTGTTTTAATAATTTGGAGTCGCATGGCATATTATCCCTTAGTCTAAATCTAGGACCTGACCATTGGACCTGGCACTTGAAGATCTGATACACTATGGCTGCCCCTTGGCTCATGGCTTGTGTATAGTGCCATCTTGTGGGTAATTTAGATAATCAGGATTTAGATTGCTAGAAAATCAGTGTCGCAATGCTTTTATTGTGCTGCTCAACTGAGTGCAAAGCACAGCAATAATCAATGGGGAATACAAATAGAAAAGCAAGACAATCCCTGCTCTCAAAGAGCCGAGTTTCTAAATGGAAGATCAACATAAATACAAGGCTGTAACTGTAAGTTGGATGGAAAGATCTCATCTTCCTTCAGATACAAATGAGAATATATCTTCTTTAATGTTATTTTCCCTGATAAAACCACATTCATTTCTGGTTTTGAACCATTTAACAAGATTTTGGTGATGGTAATTTTCTTTCCCAGATTTTCAGAATCTGAAGAGGTAGCTACCAAGTCACATCTCCAAAAGGTTTATTCCCATCCCTCAATCCAGTCTCTTCCTGGATCTTCCTCCTCTAACCCCCTGCTCTAAAGCCACTTGGCCCTTCCACTATGTTCTCTGGAATGCCTGCTACATAGGTAATAAACTAGATTTTTTCCTAAATCATGTCCTTTCTCATTTCACCTATTTTGTACTTTCACTGAGATTTAGCTCTCTCCTGATGCATAGCATCCTTGGCAATCTTTTCTGGCAGGGGCTGCACTTTCACTCATTCTCCCAACTCGTTAATTGTTGTGGGAGAGTTGGATTATTTTTTACCTTCTTTGCCATTTCTAGGTTCTCCTCCCACCCTCCCTAGGTAACCTTTCATCATTGAGGTTTATTCAATCCAATATTTATCATTCAGTGAAGTAACTGTTGTCTCCCCACCTCTAGAACACTTTCCTTCCTTCCTCAATTTCGGCACCTGGCTCACAGTCTTCCTAGGGAACTTCAATGTGCAGAATGATATTCCTTCAAATTCCCTAACCTCCCAAACCTGCCACTTACTGATTTCCCATGATGTATTTTTCTACCCCACTCAGCTATACCTTTGCTTTCATTACAAATGCACTACTTTCATGTTCATGAACTCTGAAATTCCTTTATCTAATCAGAATATGTTGTCATTTCATCTCACTTTCTGTCTTGAAACTCTAGATCTTGTTCTTCCTCACTGTGATCTACAATTCCAGCACCCCATAATTCTTTACCACTTTTACTGGGAATAGAGAGTCTTCCCCATCTTAACCCTTTGGCCAATTTAGTTGAACCGTCAGTTCAACTCTATCCTATTCTCTTCTCTCAAGACCATTTCCCATTCATGCTGTCAAAGATGTTGTCCTTCCAAACCCTACCCTTGAAATGATCCTTCTATCAACTTCCTTTGCTCCTCACTTGCTGCTTAATGAAACTGGAGAAAGTCACAAAATTGTGTTAAATGGGTCCCCTACAAGTTTCTGTTTTGTAAGCTCAACTGGGACCTCACAGCAGCAAGACAATCCTTTTAGACCTCCCTGATCAATTTACTATCGTGGCTCTTCCCAAATTGTTTATACCTCTATCTAAATGGCTACCTCCCCACTGCCTACAAACATGCCCATGTCAACCCTCAACCTCAAAAAAACTATAACTTGATTCATCCATCCATGGTAGCTATTATCCTACATCTCTGCTCCCTAAATTCCATGAGAATACCAACTACAATAGATGCCTCCACTTCCTTTTTTCGTACTCTTTTTAATTCCTTGCAGTCTATTTTCCAACATTGTTATTTGACAGGAAAACTGCTCTCTCTAAAGTTACTAGTGATCTTTCTCAATTGCCAAACTATGGGAGGCCTTTAAGAGAAACAGAATCTCAAATAGATATTTTTATCTGGATCTCATCAAAAGGTCAACGCAGACTGGCAGAGCTGTGTGTTAATCTTTCTGTTCTATAAATTAGAACAAGACAGGATGGGCTATCTAAGATAAAAATCTGAGATTCCTCTTTTGATCCCTTTTATGATCCACACCTTTTCTTATTAGAAAGCAATATAGTCTTATTGAAAAGCTTTAAGCTCTTAGCAAACCAACAGGAAAGAGGTTAACATTCTCTCCCTGGTCAGAAATGCAGCTGCTTGGACTCGAAAACTGTTTCAGACAACCAAGGCCAAAAACTCAGGGGCTTCCCGTCCTAGCAAAATATTCCCAGACTTAGCTTACTGATAATAAGGCGGCTGAAAGTTCAGCCTGGTTCTTATCTTCACCCTGAAGTTTCTGAAGTCTTTTTGTATTGTCTAAATTGAAACTGCAATTTTACGCAGCTGTGAAACTTTCCCTGTGCTTTTGGGTGAAAGGGTACTTTAATTTCATATATAATAAACTTATGACTCCATCGTACCTTGGAGCCATTATGAGAGAAAAGCCGTTGTTTCCATCTGCTTCATTCTTTACATCCAACATCCACCCTAGGCTACTCAGAAAATTCCTGGTATATAGAGCTGGATCTCTATACTTAACTTAATGGCTTTTTTTCTCAGTCTTTATCCTTTTTTTACCTCTCTGCAGCCTTTAATACTTTCACCCTCTTCTCCTCAATACTCTCTTCTCTCTGGATTTTCATGATTCTGTTCTCTCCTGGTTCTCCTCCTACCTGTCTCACTTCTTATTCTCTATCTTCTTTTCTGGATCTTCATCCAGGTCATACTTGCTGTGGATGTTCTCTTTTCTGGTCCCTCTTCTCTTCTTTCTGTACACTTCTTCACTTGGTGATTTCACCAACTCGCCATTCAGATAACTCTCAGATCTACTTGGCTAGCAATAACCTCTCTCAAGATCTCCAGTCTCATATCTCTAATCATCTATTATACATCTTGAATTTGATGTCCCTGGGACATCTGAGACTCAATATGTCCAAAACAGAACTTGTTTTCTTTCCCCCAAAGCCATCTTCTCTTCCTAACTTCCCTATTATTGTTTTTTTTTTTAAATTTAAAACCCTTACCTTCTGTCTTGGAATCAATACTGTGTATTGGTTCCAAGGAAGAAGAGTTTCCCTATTATTGTGGAGAGAACCATTATCTTCCCAGTCATTCATCTTTGAAACCTAGAGGCAGATAGGTGGTATAGGGTGCTGGACCTGGAATCGGGAAGGCTTGAGGTCAAATCTAGCCTCAGATACTTACTCATCTGTGACCCTGGGTAAATTACTTGTCATTTGTCTCAGTTTCCTCATTTATAATATAGGGATTATAGTGCCTACCTTCAAATTGAAATAATATTTTGAAATCATTTTGCATACCTCAAAGTGCTATGTGAATGCTAGTTATTATTACTATCATCTATACGTCATCCTCTGCTCCTTTTGCTCTCACATCCTTATCGAATCAGTTATCAAGTCCTGTCATTCCTATATTCATAACATCTTTTGTTAAGTTAGCTTGTCTCCTCTGACATTGTAAACACCCTGGTGCAGATCCTAGTCACCTCTCTCCTGAGCCCATGGGAGCTAATGACATCACCAAAAAAGAGAGAGCACAAGACAAAACCCTGGAATATATCTAATATATACAGAGGATGGGACTTGGATGACAATCCTATAAAGGGAACTGAAAAGAAGAAATGGTTTGGCTTGTAGAAGCATGAAGAGCAGTATCAGTAATCCCCACTGAGGAGAGAGTTTCTAAAAGGAAGTGGACTTGGGATCAACAATGTTAAATGCTGCAGAGAAAACAAAAGAAAATGAGGACTGAGAAGAGACCCTTGAATTTTCTGTAATTTAAATAGAAAAAAATTGCCACCGCAAAACAAGGGAAAGTGAATATTACAGAATTACAAAGAACAAGTATGGCCATAAAGAAGGCATGTAAACCCCCTGCCCCTACTCCTTTTCAGAGGTGGGAGGTTCTTGGTTGTAGAATATTGAATATAACCCTTTAATGTACTGGATGATTTGGCTGTTTTTTTTCTTTTTTTTCTCTTTTCCTTAAAAAATTTTCTTTTGGGGGACAGCTGGGTAGCTCAGTGGATTGAGAGCCAGGCCCAGAGATGGGAGATCCTAGGTTCAAATCTGACCTCACATACTTCCTAGCTGTGTGACCCTGGGCAAGTCACTGAACCCCCATTGCCTTGCCTTTACTGCTCTTCTGCCTTAGAACCAATACACAGTATTGATTCTAAGATAGAGAATAAGGGTTTTAAATATATACTTTTTAAGTTTTAATTTTTCCTCTAATTAAATGTAAAAACTTTTAACATTCATTTGGTTTTTTAATTTTCAGTTCTGAATTCTTTCTCTCCCTCTATCCTCCCCTTAATTGAGATGGCAAGCAATCTGTTATAAATTTAAAAAAACACACAACCCCCCCCCGCCTTATCTTCTGTATTAGAATATAACTGTGTATTAGTTCTAAGGTAGAAGAATGATAAGGGCTAGGCAATGGGAGTTAAATGACTTACCCAATGTCATATAACTCAGAAGTGGCTGAGGTCAGATTTGAATCCAAGAGCTCCTGTCTCTAGGTCTGGCTCTCAATCCACTTAGCTACCCTCTCTGATACAGATTTTAGATGTACAATCATGTAAAACCTTTTCCCTTACTAGTCATTTTGTGGAAGAAAACTCGAACTAAAATATGAAGAAAGAAAGTGAAATATGGTATGCTTTGGTCTAGATCCAGACTCCATCAGTTCTTTCTCTAGAAGCAAATGGAATTTTTCATCATGAGTCCTTTGGGATTGTCTTGGATCATTGTATTGCTGAGAATGATTACATCATTCACAATTATCCATCTTATAATATTGCTGTTACTCTGTACAACTTTCTCCAGGTTCTGCTTACTTCACTCTGCATCAACTCCTGTAAGTCTTTTCTGTTTTTCTGAAATCATCATTTCCTTATAGCAGAATAGTATTTCAGCTATTAACAGCAATATAATGATCCGGGACAATTTTGAGGGACTTATGAAAAAAGAATACTATCCCCCTCCAGAGAAAGAACTGTTGTGGTAGAAATGCAGATGAGAACATGATTTATTGCTTGTTTATTTGGGTATATGATCTGGGGTTTTTATTTTATAAGATTATTCACTTACAAAAATGAGTAATATGGAAATATGTTTTGTATGACAATACATGCATAGCCCAGGAAAAAATAAAAATTAAAAAAAAGAATAGTATTCCATTACAATCATATACTATAACTTATTCAACAATTCCCCAGTTGATGGGCATTCTCTCACTTACCAATTCTTTGCTACCACAAAAAGCTGCTATAAATATTTTTGTACCTATATGTACTTTTTATTTTTGTTTTTTATCTCTTTATAGACATAGTGACGGATCTGGGCATGTACATAGAGAAATGAATCAGAGGGTATGTATACTTTTATAGCCCTTTGGGCATAGTTTCAAATTGCTTTTCAGTTCACAACTCCTCCAACAATGTATTAGTATCTCAGTTTTTTGACCTCCCTTCCAAATGTTGTCATTTTCCTTTTCTCTCATAATAACCAATCTGATAGGTATGAGGTAGTACTTCAGAGTTTTAATTTGCATTTCTTTTAAATAATGATTTAGAGCATTTTTTACATAACTATAGATAGCTTTCATTACTTTATCTGAAAGTCACTTATTCATATCCTGGAGAATGAATTATTATACACTTGACTCATTTGTCTATATATCTTTAAAATATTCTTTGGTGTATGGAATGTCTCTCTGTAAGAGACAAAGAAGAGAAGTGCTGGAAGGAATTTCAGCAATATAAAAACAAGTTATCAGATCATAATGCAATAAAAATAATAATGAGTGAGGGCACTTGGACAGGAAAATCAAAAACTAATTGGAAATTAAATAATATGATTCTTCAAAACCAATTTGTCAAAGAAGGAATCATAGAAACAATCAACAATTTCATCGAAGAAAATGACAATGATGAGACATCCTACCAAAATCTGTGGGATGCGGCCAAGGCAGTACTCAGGGGGAAATTTATATCCCTGAGTGCATATATTAACAAATTAAGGAGGGCAGAGATCAATGAATTGGGCATGCAACTCAAAAAATTAGAAAGTCAGCAAATTAAAAATCCCCAGATGAAAACTAAATTAGAAATACTAAAAACCAAGGGAGAAATTAATAAAATTGAAAGTAAAAGAACTATTGAATTAATAAATAAGACTAGGAGCTGGTACTTTGAAAAAACAGATAAAATAGACAAAGTACTGGTCAATCTAATAAAAAAAAGGAAAGAAGAAAACCAAATTGATAGTATCAAAGATGAAAAGGGAGACCTCACCGCTAATGAAGGGGAAATTAAGGCAATCATTAAAAACTATTTTGCCCAATTATATGGCAATAAATATAAAAATTTAGGAGATATGGACGAATATTTACAAAAA
>NW_025370019.1:0-343 GCF_016433145.1 Gracilinanus agilis | reverse complement strand
AGTCCTACCAAATTCCTTTTATGACACAAATATGGTACTGATTCCAAAGCCAGGGAGACCAAAAACAGAGAAAGAAAACTACAGACCAATCTCCCTAATGAACATAGATGCAAAAATCTTAAATAGAATACTAGCAAAGAGACTCCAGCAAGTAATTAAGAAAATCATTCACCACGATCAAGTGGGATTTATACCAGGAATGCAAGGTTGGTTCAACATTAGGAAAACCATCCACATAATTGACCATATCAACAGTCTAACAAACAAAAATCACATGATTATCTCAATAGATGCTGAAAAAGCCTTTGACAAAATACAGCATCCATTCCTATTGAAAACACTG
>NW_025370018.1:0-4536 GCF_016433145.1 Gracilinanus agilis | reverse complement strand
TTAATATTAGAGTCATGGTTATGAACTGAATAATACACCTATATTTCAATTGACCCATGACCTCCTGTGTATGGGTATTTCTTTCAATGGTACAAGTGATAACTCACATATACATTAAAATATTCTGTACAATCCTTTTTTACTTTCTTCTACCAATATTCCCATAGGAATCAGTATAAGAATAAGTACCATTGAATTCTTTCAATGGTACAAGTGATAACTCACATATATATTAATCTATTCTATATGATCCTTTTTTACTTTCTTCTACCAATATTCCCATAGGAATCAGTATAAGAACCAGTCCTTGAAATGAGTGGTTCTTAACTTAGAGTTCATGAACTTAATTATGTGTGTATATATATATATGTTTAATATATAATTGTAATTTTATTAAAATCTTTGTTTTCCTTTATGATCCTATGTATTTTATTTCGTGCATTAAAATTTTTATTTTGTTACAGAGTCCATAGGCTTCACTTTGATGCCATACAGTTGATGACACACAAAAAAAGCTCAGCATCTCTGCTCTGTGATTTAAAAAAAAAAACAACCTACATTTGCTTGAGTACCAGTGTAATCGTGACGTCTCCTTACATGATTGGCTATCCACAAACTCTTCTGATATATATTCTGAGTAATATTTCTTGTGCCACTTCTTATGAACAAATTACCTTTGGCACTCTAGCCTACATAAAGCTTTCTTACTTTTTTCTATTACCCTTTGCTCATAGTTCTAATAACTTCTATTCTCATCTACTTACCATCAATGACAATAGAACCAATTTATTTGAAATCTAACACTTTAGCGTTCAGAGTGATTTGTAAAGAAATAGAAAAAACATGTAAGAAGATAAAGGTGATCAGACTGGCTAAAACAAAGTACCCTCTAAAACATCTATATTAGTGGGGCAACAATTTCTAAAGAATCAATTTTCAGGGGCAGCTGGGTAGCTCAGTGGATTGAGAGCCAGGCCTAGAGACGGGAGGTCCTAGGTTCAAATCCGGCCTCAGACACTTCCCAGCTGTGTGACCCTGGGCAAGTCACTTGACCCCCATTGCCCACCCTTACCAATCTTCCACCTATAAGTCAATACACAGAAGTTAAAGGGTTTAAAAAAAAAAGAATCAATTTTCAAGGTAGTAAAGATATTGGTAAAGTGGTAAAGATAACGAACAACAGATAATTACAACATAAATGAGTAAAATGGCATTTTGTATTCTCTGTAGTTTCAATCAATTAGTTGATGGCAAAGGTGTGTCCTGCTACTGAATTTTGTTTGAGGATGGATGCTTTTTCCTTTTACATAACTTCATCAAAGATCTCTTGGTAAGTGTCTATATTTTCCAGAAAATTTATGGAGATAGGAAAAATAGAACTATGGATCAATAGTTTTTGTAGTGTCTACTTTTTACAAAAATTATTCATAATATCTGTTATTTTTCAAAGATTTTGATATACTTGCTTCTTTCAGATATATATTTTTTCTAAAATCATCTATATTTTATTCAGTTATCAATGGAAAACCCCAGAAAATTTTTAATGTATTTTCTTTTTTCCAGATTATGTGTAAAAACAAATTTTAACATTTATTTTTTAAAATTCTGTATTGAAAATTCTCTTCCTCCTTTCTCCTCCTTCTTCTTTCCCTTTCCTTAAGATAATAAGCAATTTGGTCCAGGTAATACTTGTCTGATCACACAAAACATATTTCCACATTGGTTATGTTTTCAGTTTTCTTAAGAAATGATCCCTTAAAGCACTCTAACCTGAATTGGGGCCTGTCAATTGGGAACTGACTAAACAAAGTAAAGTACAAGAATGCAACAAAATACTACTGTGCCATAAGAGATGCGAAAGGGGTGATTTCAGACAGTTGGCCAATAAACATTTATTTAGTACCTATTTTGTTCCAGGCACTGTATTAAGTGAAAAAATCAAGAAGATTTACATGATCTGATGCCACATAAAGTGAGCAGAACAAGTCAAACAACCTTATGTAACATCAACATTATAAAGATGAACAACTTTGAAAGATTTAGGAACTCTGAATAATGAAAATAAAAAGGATTATAAAGAACAAATGATGATGACTACTTTTCCCCTCCTGATACCAGACTCAAGATTCAGAATGAGTTTTATATTTTTAGACATGGCCCAGGTGTGTGTGTGTATGTATGCGTGTGTGTGTGTGTGTGTGTGTGTGTGTGTATGTGCATGAACTATTATCAGCAATGCAAAGAGCCAGGACAGTGCCAGAGATTCATTATGAAAAAGACAAGAACTGACAAGAGTCTAAAGAGAGAGATTGAAATGTGCCATTTTTCCTTTTGTTTCCTCCTTGAAATTTTCTCTAGTGTAAGTTATATATGTATCTTCTTTCAAAACCTGATGAACATGGAATATATATGGAACATAATAACATATGTATAACCTATATCATATGACTTGCTGTCTTGGGGAGACGGAGAGAGAGGGAGAGAACATAGAATGCGAAATAATTATTAAATTTTATATCAACATATAATCTAGAAAACTTGAAAAAAAGATGTGTGTGATGCATAAACACATAAACTTGATTATAAATATTCTATTCATGCGCTTCATTTTCTTTTTTCTTTTCCTTTGGGGGAGGTAGGAAGGAGAGAAAAATAAATGTTAATTGTTAATTGGAAAAAAGTTTAAAAATAAAAAATGAATTGATCTTTATAGCTTCCTCAAAATTATATTACCTTTAGCAGCAGACATCAGCTATATACATATTTTTTTCTACTTTTGCTCTTCTTCCTTTCTTTGATTTTTTAAGTGTATTTGCATATCTTTATGTAATACATCAAGGATAGTATCAAAATATAATGATTCTACTGCCGTACTCTTGATAGATCTTTTCCATTAATTTTTGTTTGCTGTCTTCCATCTAATTTCATACTTACATACAACCAAGGTTACTTGGCATAATTGGATCCCTTGCCAAGCTTTCTGTAAACTTATTTCCCCACTATTATATAAAGTAATAATGCTAATAATCACACACTTTTCTCCAGTTCAGCTCAACAGGCCTTAATTAAGTGTTTATTGTGTGTAGCATTCTGTGCTAAGTGCTGGAGTAGAAACCAATCATGCAGTTAATATAGATTATGTATACAATATATTCTATACATCAGTATGTTTATAATATGGGATATATAAACTACAGATATATTAATAACTGCATTCGAGAATAATGTATTGGTGCTTTAGAAGGGTACAAAATGTTGAGTGATCAATACATTGTCACATTTTTGGTGCCTGTGCTAGTCAGAGTAGAAGTATCCAGGTAAGTCATAGGAGTCTGGCAGAAACCACGATTCTAGGTGAGTAAGCAAATCAAGGTAAAGGAAAAGCATAAAAATAAGAGAAGTGAAACAAGCAAGGATTCGAGATCTGAGTTGCTAGCTCATATTTTATCTAAGGAGCCAAGAGGCTCTGCAGATTTAGATAGACTGGGTTTAGATACTGAAAAAAGAATTCTGATTTTGTCTTGTTTTATACATGTGGTATGTGAGCTGTCAAAAGTGTTGATAGGAACCTGAAAGGTTTCAAAGGCTGGTAGATATATTGGAGGAATAGAGATTAAGAAATTTGTCCAGGTAGGTAGCAGAATAAGAAGTAGGTTTTGAACCAGGCCTTCTTGCTACAAAATATTTTATCTTTTGTGTAACACTATCTTGGTAAAAGAAGTGAATGCAGGTCTATGGAAAAATAGTTCATTTAAAATGATCTTCCATGATTATAGATACTTTTGGCTCTAAACAAAATCTCATTCAAATGTGTCAGACAATTTGATAATATAGTAGGGTATATGGTAAAATGCTCTATTCTGTATACTTATTTCATATATTTTTTCCATTTCTCTTTCCACAACCCAACTCTTGCTTTTATTCACTGATAATTACTTTCAAACCTATTTCTTTTTTGTTCACATAAAATTACATTTTATGTGTTATAGCAAAGAAAAGATGAACTTCAGATCACATCACACTATTTTCTTTATGCATTATAGATTACAGAAGTAATTTTAAACCTTATCAGTGATTCCTAGATTACTTTGTCTTATACAGAATATAGTTAACTCGTTTATGCATAGTTTATATGTAGTCCAACTAGAAAGGAAACATTTTCATTGGAAAAAATGATATTATTTACAAGAAATAAATTTAAGGTGATTCCAGAATTTGATTTTGTATTCACCCTGACCATAGTCATCCAAAAATGCATTTGTTAGTAACAGGGAAAAAAAAACAAAAAGACTTTCTATTAAAATTACTATTCATTAGTGTTTCAAGTCATTTAACACATATCTGAAGAAAAAAATTCTTTACGACTGAAGAAAGATACAAATCTCTAGATTTTGTATGTAGAGATAGTAGCACTTTTTTTGCCTTTTATTATAAGAACAAATGAATTTCCTTTCTAACCATAACAATGACCTCAATTATTACTTTTAAATACACTAAATGTGCCAATATACATATGCCACATATAAGTATATATAT
>NW_025370017.1:0-5978 GCF_016433145.1 Gracilinanus agilis | reverse complement strand
AGAGGGAGAGGGAGAGGGAGGGAGGGAAGAAGAAGAGGGAGAGAGAGAGAGAGATATTTTGGCACAACCGAGAGGCAAATTTGATTTGCTCATGTTAAGTTGAAGGCAGAGTTTGCTCATGCCCTTTTCCACAAACCTTAAGATATATACATGAGATACAGAGATACTTGTAATATGCTTAACATCTGGCCCAGTTGTCTATTTTCCAAATATGTGCAATGACCTTACTTGAGGGAAGGTCAGTCTTGGATGGGTCCTTCATCTTCATCTGTGAGCTGAGATGGACCACACTTCATTTCCCCTATAAAAACCAAGTCATGGATCATGGTGACTGTTTAGGACTTTTCACACAGACATCTGAAGCTTTTGGTTGCCTTTACTGGGACATGATGTTGGCTCACATGCTCAGTCATATGCAGTATGTGCTCAGGCCAAGGATACTGTGGAGGTGGACAGCAGGCTTGTTCCAACCCTTGCCAACTTCCCACCTCAACCATCCCTGAGGGGTAGTATGGTTAGATTTTCTCACAATCAGAACAGATGCTTAACAAATGCTCATTGATTGATTAATTGAATGATGGACCTGTCTCTGTCAAAGGGATATGGTACCACTTGTCTGGTGTTGGATACTCTGATCAAGATGGTCCACTTCCTCCCCTGTGTTAGATTTTCCACTGTGGTCAAGGTTGCCCACCTATGCCTAAAGGGAATTTTCTGACTCCATAGTCTTCCTTCTCACATTGTTGCTAGTTTCATTTTGTTTCTCCATTTCTGGACTTCATAAATATATAGCAATATTACAATCATTAGGATAGGCAGACAGTGTGTAAACCAAACCTTAGAATACTATCTCTGGTGCTATAATTCTTACCAAAAGGATCAATAGACCACTCATTCTCATTTTGGAACTTTTCTTATAAATAAGAGGATATGCAAATGATATCTCCCACCCTTGCTGCTGCTGTTGTTTTTGCTTTCATCCTGTTTAGTCAGCCAAAGTGCTGTCCAGGATAAACTAAACATCATTGTGCCTCTTGCTATCTTGGATCCTGGGAACCAAATCTGGTTTTTTAATAATCTCTGTAGGTATGACCTACCTGGTTTCCTACTCTATGGTAGCTCAAAGCTTGGAAGGTCTGTTGCTGGTAATATTTGGAGTAGAAGTCAGAAATAACAGCCATAGGGATAAATGATAATTACTTTGCCCTTTAGCTTGTGCTGACTCAGAGTTGGTTATATGCTAATTCTGAGATCTTGGGAGTTAAGTGGAGTTTGTAGTCCCACTTCTCTATAGTTCCTCTGTGCGTGTGTGTGTGTGTGTGTGTGTGTGTGTTTGTGTGTGTGTATGTTTATGTGTGCATACTCAGAAATCCTTGAATTGAATTTTTGGGGCAAAGAATTCTCATGAGTAGTTAATTGAGAACCACAATGATTTTTATCACTTTAAGGCAGATAGCTGTTTGAGATGATGGATTTCATGTCAACACAACAATATTATATCCAAAGAATGGATTTCTTTTTAGCTTTACTCTGCCTGGATTTTGTTTGGCTGGCCCTTTTCTGTATGTGGGGGCTCACAATCTGGCTATGACTAAAGAGTTATTAGTCTTCCCTTTCTAAGGAGGAGAATGTTTCTAGTTATCATGGCCTAGAAAATTGATCTGAAATAGCCAGCAAGCAGGTTACCTTGAAGAGATGAAGTAAGAAAGCTGGTAGCAGAGAAGTTTGTTAATCATTAGAACAGCAAAAACTAAATGCTCTGCACAGACATGTTGGGTCCAGTCGAGTGTTGGTGCATGCCAGGGAGCATGGAGATCCAACACCCAGCAGAGAGCAGTAGAGAACAGTGTGATACCTCAGCAGAGGATAGAAGGTAACCTTGCAGAACTGGAGGTCTACATTGTCCTGGTCACTTGTATACTGGCCATATACGTCCCCAGAATATGTTTTCTATATATGTTCTTGTCCATGTGGACCATTGGTAATTTTTTTACCCTATTTCCTGGCCATATGTATTTTTAATATATTCCTATTAACATATTTTCTATCTATGTTCCTTCATATATGTATGCTGACCATACCTATACCCCATGTATGTGTTTTCATGTGAGATTCCTATGCATATCTTCCTCTTTCTGCTAATGGTGTGTGTTTATTTGTGAAAGAATATGCCTCAGGTTTATGGAAGGAATGCTCTATTGTTTCTTACTATATTATTTCATTAAATGCCTTTGCTTTGAACTATTTGAGTCTTCTGGCTGACTAGTAAAAGTAAAGATATTTGTGGGGGCTTGTGAGCTACGATGTTGAATGCTTGAACATTGAATTATTGAAAGGACCTGTGTGGCACCTTGTACCTGGGGTATCGCTTCTATGGAAACAGTGAGCTAGAGGAGGTACCCAGGCACTTTATTAGAGACTGGTAGGGGGTGTGGGAGGCACCTTCCCTATATCTCAAGTACTAACTGGTTAGTTACCCTGCCACGGCTGTGCCTATCCTTCCTTCTTCATGACTTGAGACAGTCTTTGCCCAGTACTAGTCATTACCAGTTGGAGGGAAGAATAATGTTCAGGCAATGTTCTGCTGATGAAGGTGATGAAGCTTCCTCCAATATCTAGTGAACCGGTACAGACACCAATCCAAGGAAATGGCATGGGAATAAGTAAATAATATATCTGGCCCCAAATCAATAGGGGCTTTTTTACCAACCACCCATGCCCTCAGGTACTAGCAGAAGATGCCAGGGTCAGGAAGAGTATCTAAATTTATGACATTTTATAGGTATGGCTGACTCAGGAATGAGCATGGAAGAATTTGGTCCATAATCATGCCAGCAAATGAATACAGGGAAGGGGACATAAAAGATCAAAGTCTTTGGGAGGCAAGTTGAGTCAGACAGTCATTTTTCTGAAACTCCTTGTATCATGTTCTATCATGTTCTCTGGTTTGGTATTGGCTTTGAAGCTTACATTCAAAGGACTCAGGCTCCTGAAGATGATTGCCCATTTCCATCTCAAATTTTGAAATATTGCCACCACTAAGAAACGTTGTCCTGGCTTTTGACTTTGTTTACTTGTATCTCAGTGAAAAGAGGGATTTGCTTCTCTGTCCTAGTGCTTTTTCTAATGACTGGCACATACTGATCTTCTCTGCTTCTATATCCCTAAACCTTCTAAAAAGTGAGCTGGGGACTGATTCTTTCCTCAGGGTTAGGAGGGGGGCACTCATTTGAGTCTAATTGATTTCAAGGGCAGGCACTGAGCCTAGGACAAAGAGCTTTATGACACTAGCAACCTTGGGGGCACAATGCCGAACAGGAGAGAAGAGCAGAATTCTTGGGACAGCTCATCAAGGAATGATCCAACCCTTCCTGAGCACAGCTGCTGGTGTTACAAGCAGGGGAATTGGGCTTCAACTCAAGTGATTTTTTGCTTCAGGGGCTTTTGTCAACCATCACACCAAAGTCCTTGAACAAGGGACTTGATGATCACAAATCACTTTACTTTCAGGATGATTCCCTCCATTTCTGAATGCTCTTTAAGCAATCCACAGTCATTTCACATCATCTGAAATTCTACTTCATTCTAGTCTTCAGGCATTTTTTTTTTTGCTCACTAATATCTTCCAGTTTCCTCTCTTTTTCTTTCTTCATCTATCTCTCCTGTGCCTTTCCCAGCATCCTTTTTCTAATCCTTCATTTTTCTTTCCTTTAATTTCCTATTTATGAGGCAAGTTAACTTTGCAACCATGAACAAATCCCTTAACTTCTAAGAGCCTCGGTTTCCTCAATGTAAAATGGAGATCAAAATATTTGTACTCATAGTGACATAATTGAAAGAGCGCTTGGTTTGGAGTCATAGAATCTAGGTTCGAATCCTGTCTCTATAACTCACTACTTGTGTGACCTTTAGGAAATTCACTTAATTTTTCTGGGTCTTAGAATTCTCATCTGTAAAATAAGATTGATTTAGGTGATTCTAAAGATCCCTTTCAATTCAACCTCTGATGCTACTTCATAGCATTGTCATGAGAGTTTTTGTTTAGTCATTTTTCAGTTGTATTTGACTCTTTGTGACCCCATTAGAAACTTTTTTGGCAAAGATACAGGAGTGGTTTGCCCATTTCTCTCTTCAGGTCATTTTACAGATGAGGAACTGAGGCAAGTAGGGTTAAGTGACTTGCCCAGGGTCACATAGCCAATAAATATCTGAGGCCAGAGTTGAACTCAAAGAAATGAATTTTCCTGACTCCAGGCCCGGCACTCTATCCACTACACAACCTAGCTGTCTTGTCATGAGAACAGCACTCTGTAAACCCTAAAGTAAAAATTTGAGTTCTCCCATGTCCTCCCTTTCATTCTTTTCTTTTCTCCCCTATATTTCTCTTTTCTTCTCCTCCGCTGCCTCTATTCCATAAGGTTGTATTGAGGATATTTGTTCAGCTGTTCAGGTGAAGAGATTTTGACCACTTCAACATTTCCTTAACCACTTAAGGGTAGATGCTTCCAGCAAGTGCCTTGTCTCCTCTCTCTTCCCATCCCCTGAAAAATACTCTCATTCCCATTTATAGACAGATTATCACATTTCAGAAGCAACTCAGAAATCATTTAATCCAAATAATTTATTTTAGAGATGAGGTTAAGCTAAGGTCTAGAAAGAAGAAAAAATGACCCAGTGAAAGTCACATGTCTATTTAGTGGCCAAGATGGAACTAGAAATCAGGTACCCTGGCATTCTATTCTAGGGTTTTTTCCCTTAAACTATAGGGTTCTGCCCACCTCCAGAGCTACCAGTTTCTATTATTGTTTTCAGAAACTCCTACTGGACTGGATGCAATTTCTACCTTATAGAGCTTAAGCTCCTAAAAACAAAGAACAGAGAAATTTATTGATGACCTCCCGTTCTACTTTATGGAATTTTGTTTAGAAGAAAGGCAGGTATAAATCCAAAGGAATAGAGGAGATGTTAACTTCTCTTCTAGAAGGATGCTCTGAAGGGAGGTAGAGGAGCAAAAGCCTTTCATTATCAGTTTCTGCGCAAGGCAGGAAGGTGGTAGAAAGGACAGCTGAATTCTTCTCAGTTTTTCTTAGAAGAAGGGCCCCGGAAGAGAGATTTGAAGCTCTATCGAACTTGGAGTTCAGAAGACTTGAGTTTCAGTAAGTCCCCTGCCTCAGTTTTCTGAACTGTAAAAATGGGGATAATAATGGCATCTACTTCATAACGTTGTAAAGAAGATCGAATAAGACACATTTAAAGTGCTTCATAAACCTTAAAGTTCTATACTGATGGCAGCTCTTAATGGGGAAATCATTTTCATGTATAAAAATATAAATTAGTGGTGGCAGGAGGATATCTCAGCTGGAGAGTAGGTATTTCCAAATGTTCCTTAGTGTCCTAGGGTAGTGACAATTGTTTTTTCTTTTCCTTTACCAGTGCTTTCCTGCAGCAAGGATCCATGCTTTTTTCTCCTTGTTTTGGTTGGGCTGATGAATCCTGAGCATGGGAGACAAGCTCCAGCTAGGCATTAGCGTGATGGATGCAGTGCCCTGAGAAACGCTTTTGTGTGCCAGCCAGAGAGACAGAGACAAAGGGACTGACTGCTTCTGCAGGCCTGAATCTCCATTGCTGGGTGGCCTCAGATGGCTTCCTCCCTAGCTCACTATGCAATATATGTTTGGGAGCCACACACACCAGTGATGCAAACAAACATCTGGCTCCATTTCAGGCACAACCAAGCAATTAAATTCTGTCTAATTACATTCTCTGGGCAGATTGATCACAGGCTGGAGGCTATTCCTCCAAAACTTTGAGGGTGAGCTGTGACATGTCATACCCTGTTCATTTCCCTGAGATTTTGGGAAATTCTTCTGAAAAGTTCAGGGGAGTTGAACCCTTTCTTATATTGCTCCTTTTTTGCTTCTTTTAATGCTCCTTTGTCTTATATTGTTCCTTCGTCTTTCCTTTCCTTTCCTTTCCTT
>NW_025370016.1:0-7501 GCF_016433145.1 Gracilinanus agilis | reverse complement strand
TATATATATATATATATATATATCCTTCTATATTAATTTTATTTGTTACAGGGCTAGGCAATGGAGGTTAAGTGACTTGTCCAGGGTCACACAGCTAGGAAGTGTCTGAGGCCAGATTTGAACCTAGGACCTCCTGTCTCTAGGCCTGGCTCTCAATCCACTGAGCCATCCAGCTGTCCCAGTAACCCCTGTCTTCTAATAAAGATGACAAAGAGTTCTCTGCACCCATAATATAGTCTTCTCCCAAAATGGGAAGTAAATATAATTTTTCATCTTTTATCTGTGGCCATGCTTGATTATTATAATTATACAGCATTCAGTTTCATCTACTTCTTTGCTGTAAATAATGCTTTTCTGATTCTGTTCAATTCATTAGATATTACTTATACTTCTATAAGTCTTCACACACTCCTCTGAATTCTTCAAATTCTTCTCTTTTTATGATGTAGTAATGGTACAATCAAGTATCAATAATTTCTTTATGGATTCCCTGATTGGTGCACACCTCCTTTGTGTAATTTTTTTAGGATTAGAAAAAAATTTCTACTGGATATTTAATGTATATGGTATTTTATTTTATTTTATTTGTATATTGGATATTTTGTTGTTTATTCAGTTCAATCATGTCCAACTCTTCATGACCCCATGAAGATATTGGAATGGTTTGCCATTTCCTTCCCTAGCTCATTTTACAGATGAAGAAATTGAGATAAACATGGTTAAGTGACTTGCCCAGGGTCACACAGCTCATATCTGAGACCACATTTGAATTGAAATTTTCTTGACTCTAAGCCTCATGTTCTATCCAGTGTGCCACCTATAAATTCCATATTGTATATACAATAATTTTGTTGTATATAATAAAAAAGATTTCATATACATTTTCATGTTTTTTCCTTTCTTCCATCTGTCCTTCCACCTATCATTCCACCNTTCCTTCCTTTCTTCCTTCCTTCCTTCCTTCCTTCCTTCCTTCCTTCCTTCCTTCCTTCCTTCCTTCCTTCCTTCCTCCCTTCCTTCCTTCCTTCCTCCTTTTCTTCTATATATACCTCACAGTGGGACCTTAGAGTCAGAATATGAACATTTAGTAACTTTTAAAACAAATCATAATTCCAAATTGCTTTCCACAATGTCTGTGCCAGACTATTTCACTGATGTAGCAATGCAACAGTCTTTCCAACATTAACTTACTACATATTTGTTTTCTTTGTCTATTTATTGAGTCCACTGTAAATCTCTTAGTTATTTATAATTTGAATTCCTCTCATACTATTGATTTTGGAAAATATTTAATATGTTTTAAATAACTTTCAAGTTCTTCTTTTGAGACTATTGCTTCATATATTTATACCATTTATTTGTTAGGGGAATAAATAATAGCTTCATCTATTTGAGTTGATACTAGAATTTATGTTTTTAACACATTAAATTGAAAAGAATGCATAAATCATATTGTGTTATATATGTTTTATAAATGATCAAATATGTATCATTATACATCACTTCAAATATGTCACACACATGTATGTGTATAACATGTAAGAGACAAGCTATGCAAGGCTTTCTCACCTAAATACTTATAATTTCCTTGGTTTTATTCATACAAAGTCGTTTCAGTTCCATATAATGACAACAGATTATATCTTTTTTGATAATCTATATTTCCTGTTTAGTTAAAAAATTGTCCCCATGTATACCTTTGTAGGACAGGAATAACAAGGCAACATGACCAGAAATTTAAATCAGTGATTTATTGAGTTCATCAGTCAGGTTGACACTTGATCTAGTAGAATCACTTGGCTTCAGGAGGGAGTAGAATATATGTAGGGTCTAAGGAGAGACAAAAGAAGAGAGACATGATATTTAGCACCAATTTGGACAACACTGTTTCTAGGGCTCTGAATATTTCACAGTCTAGTTCTTGGTGTTGGAGTACAAAACAGGATAGATCAACACCTTGTTTTGTGATGCCTACTGTTTCAAGTTGGGGAGCAAGTCATGGGGCATAATGGGGGACCTCAGCAGCTGATAATATGACATAAGTTAGGACACATACCTGCATACCCACTGAGAAGAGGTTCAAAGCCATTGGTATAAAAAAAGGGTAATGTCAAAGAAGGATGGCCCAGTAGGGAATCCCTGTGTGCCAGAGTGCAGTAGAAGTGAAATATGTTCACTATATGGAAGAGAAGGAATTAATTATCTGTAATAGACTTCTAAGAGGGGCATATGAAGGAACCACAATGACTGACCCTATCAGTAATATTGTTTTTGGTGGGAAGGTCTAAAGGAATAATACTCTCATTAGGTAGTAATATCAAAATTCATTCCTCTATGTCTCCTCCATCTTCCTCACTCTCAGTTCCTTGTTCCTCTGTCCTTGTTAAATTACATCGAATTTCCTTTATATGTATTTTGTATCTATCTTTTTGATAGAAGATAAACTACTTCAAGGCAGAGATATTTACTTTTATATCACCAACATCAGACATATTCTAGGCATATATGAGGGACATAATAAATACTCATTGTGTGATTGATTCTTCTTTTAGTGAGTTAAATAATATCAATTAGTTTTAAATCAGATGAGCAGTAATCTCTTCTGAGTAGACCTTTAACATCACAGTGATTTAGAGTAGACCTATATATGAATAAAGGCAATATAAGCAGAGTAAGAAAAATAAGGAAATTTAAAAATCTTAAGAATAATGATCAATAAAATAGTCAACTATGATTCCAGAGGGACAGTGATAAAACATGGTATTCTGATTCAGACAGGAAAATGAAGAGCCTAGTATGATGAATGAGACATATAGTTTTGGACATAGTTAATGTGGGAATTGTTTTACTTGACTATGCATATTTATTCTAAGAGTTTCCTTTTTCCCTTCAGTGGGGATAGGTTGAGGAGCAAAGTGGGTAATGACTTATCTGCTAAGAAAGAAAATAAAGTAAAGGAGGTCGTTGAGGCATTTTTAATGCACCAGAATAGAACCAAATGTCAAGGAAACAGATGAGCAGGACAGCTTTCAAAGTGTATATTATGAGGGAAAAAAGTTGTATATGGCAGAGATTCATGTGTCATATGCAATCTTCTGTTTCTCTTCTGTTTTATAGATGTAGATGTTCATTTTGTTTGGTGTTTATGGGATTTAGAATTGAAAAGAATTTTTGAAAGAGTGAATGAAAGAGTCTTTGAAAATTGCATGTAGTTTATTCCAAAACTGCCTTGGAGAATAAGTTCACATGTTCTCTAGAAATTTTGAGAGTGGAACGTTATGTTATTTTGGTTAAATGCTGCTTATGTTGGTGACATATTATTGTTTTATTTCCCTTCCCTCTCCAGGGCTCCTTTCTCTGAATTTTTTCATGCCTTTGATTCAAAGGAGGAAGATTTTCTATGAATGCTCAGTTTCTTTTGGGACCAGCTTTCTAGGTAGTTTGTGGCTGTATAAAAGGAGGCAATGAGTAAATAGGTAAATAAGTAAATCTTAAAATATAGGTAAATATTATATAGGTAAACTTCCTGCATAAGTTGACACCTAAGAGCTAAATCATACTCTCACCAGAGGCACTGGCAGAGCTGTCTGCTGGGAGAAGTGAATGAGTTAGAAAAAAGTAAACTTCTGCTTCAACTCAACCTATGAAGAGTATTTGCTAATGAAGTATTTCAAGTACATCAATAACCCAAGGGAGCCTTCTCCATGTCTCAACAGTATATTGTCTGTTAGTGCATACAAGTCACTGGTGACAAGTGCAAAAGATTCAAGATTGCTGTTGTGTTTCCTAACAAGGATACTAGCGTACCCAAGAGACACAGTCTTTTATAATGGCTTCCAATTTCAAAGAATCAAGAGTATAGGAATGGAGCCACAATAATGTGTGGAATATTGATTCTTTAAAATGAGTTTAGAGAATATTGTGCTAGCCTACATATTGATGGGGAAGTTCACTTGATCTTTATTTTTGATTGTTACAGGGAACAGTGCTTAAAAGGTTAGAGCACTTACATAAAAATAGATACAAGAGCAACATGTACACATTGTGGTTGGGTTTATTATACTGTTTATTATTTACCAGCAAACATCAGTTTCTATATTTTGTTTATGTTTTTGTTCACAAGTTGAAATTTTATTTATTTTTATTTAAAGTGTCCATCAGAAGTTTTCACATAGAAATTAGAAAAGCCATTATAATTTATGGTTTAGAAAATCCATTTGAATGTATCTGGTGGTTTGAAGTGTCTTAATGATCACCTTAAAAGGTAACCAATAAGATTTTCTAAGCATTTTATATTTTAAAATATTAATAATTAATAATATGTTTAATAAATAATATTAATTGAAATAAATAAATTAATAAACATCTTATTTCTCTCCAATCTCTGCCAGACAAACTGACATTCTTATTATTCTCCAAACTCTTCATCCCACTGATTCACTACAAAAGCTGCCTCCTGAAGTCTAAAGCAGAGTCCTTTTTACCATAAAATCTTTTTTTATGGCTCAGCTCAAACCACCATTTCTTGTCTAAGCCTTGATCTTTTCTCTTCAAGTGCTAGTGTCCTTCTCCTAAAAATTACTTTGCAGTTTTTCTTGTTTATAGGTCCGTTTCTGTGTATCTATCTCACTCACTCCATCTGCAACAATATAGGCCCTTTGAGGGCATGAATAACTTCTCTTTTGTTTTTCTATCCTTAGGACTTAGATTAATATTTTCCACACAGTAGGTGCTTATTAATTGTTCCTGGAAAAATAAACCCTCATCTGGATACTTTCTTTTCAGTCACCCAAAATGGTTTCTTTATTCCAGGAACAATTATCAAGAGTATGGAGAGAAGACATTTAACTTTCTTATGTAAAGATTTAGTCAAATTACTTTGATAGTTAAAATCCACCAGTGACTTCCTATTGCCTACTTAACACAATTCTAATTCCTTTGTCTAAGCATTCATGATTTCCCATAAATTTGGACTATCAAAATTTTTGGCCTTATACTTTTCTTTCTATGCTGTGGATCAGATCAATAGTACTACTTGATATCCCCTATAAATATCTTTTTATATCCACCTATGCCTTACTCAAAATATTTCTTATAAGTTTTATCTATTTCATTTGACTGCTGAATTTCTACTTATTTAAAGTTCAACTTAAATATAATTAAATTCCTCCCCAGAAAGTCTTCCACAATTATACTATTCCTCTTAGTTTGCCTAATTGTTGTAACAGTATTTTAAAGATCATCATAGACAGATGATAAAATAGGTGGAAAAATGGACCTAAGTCAGGAAGACCTAGCCTTAGACACTCACTTGCTGTGTGATCCTGGCAAACCACTTAATGAATGCCTGACTCAATTTCCTTATCTGTATCATAGCACTTAACTACAAGTTGTTGGAGGGATAAAATGAAATGGCATACATAAAATGTTTTGTTCACAAAACCTTCTTATTATGTAAATGCTACAGTAGTGTTCTTTTTGTTGGTCTTTGGTTTTTGAAGATGACCAATGAAATTATGTGGTTGTACCTTGATTTTCAAGTTAATTGGATCTGAATAAGGGAGAGTTGCACAAAGTCATCCAAGTCCAGGGGCAAGACAAAAGTCAGGAAGACTGGCAAAGGACCAGGATGTAGTGCATAACCTCAGCATCTGCAATATCTGACCAAATCCAGAGTACTCCAGTTTTTGCTTCAGGGTCTGTTGAAAGGAACTATTCTCATCTGCCCATTCCAATAGGAGAAATCTTCTTGGGTTTGGTGTATATATCTCCCTAATTAACCAAATGAGGTTGAGGCTAACTGGTTATTATAGTCATTATGAAGCAAGATTAATCTTATTTTGCTTGGTCCCAGAGATAAAATTAGAACCAATGGGTAGAGTTTTACACTAGGTAAAATTTAGATTTAATGTTAGGGAGAAACTTCCTAATAATTAGATCTCTCCCAAAACAGAATGAACTATTTTCATGGGTCTCCTTTTACTACAAATCATCATATGAAAACTTTATGATCAGTTTTTTTTGGAGTACCTTGTATCAGGGAGATACTTATTTATGTATATGACAGACTAGATGACCTCTTAGACTTCTTCCAACTCTTAATATTCTATTTGGGTCCTGAGTCTAATTGAAAGCATAATTTTGGTATACTAAAAGCTCTTCACAAAGGCAAATACACCAGTAAGTTATATTATGACATGTTTCCTCATATTTTAAATAAAATTCTAATTTATTAATTTTTATTCTTTGAAAAACATACAGTGACTAAAGATGAAGTATGCCTCTTGATATTTGGTGGGGAGATGATAGATTGTAGTTGCAGAAAAAGGAGTCTTACATTTACAGATGTTAACTTTAAAATACAGTTTTGTTTTGCTTGATTATACTTTTATTATAAGGGAAGATTTTTTTTCTTTTTGAGTAGGGATAATAGATAGGAAATGATAGTAATGAAAAAAGTTTTAAAAAGGGAAAATGGTCAATAAAATATTAATATAGGCAAATGAGTATAGAATTGAGTTCAGATGTAGGCATAAACCAGAAAGATAGTTTTAGTTTTATAATATTAAATTTAATGCATATTAAAAGTTTTATGGCATGGCTTTGAGCTTTAACTTACAATTTAATTGTGTGGCCTTTTTGAGATATGAAAACATTTCTGTTTATTGAAGTTTTTAGTTTACAAATATTTACAAATATTAAAAGAAAGATATCTAATTAATGTATAAAAATTTCAAAATTTTATATATATTAACATATATGTATGTATACATAAATACATTGTATGTAATCTATCATAATTAGCATCATGGAGAGTATCCTTGAATATGAATGACAATAATTCAATTCCACAAACATTTAAGAAATACCTTACTGTACTAGGCATTTGGAAAGATGCAAAATTTATGAGTTAATTAATGAGCAAGCATCTGTTAAATATCTTCTATGACAGGCACTGTGCTCAATGCTGAGTATACAAAGAAGAAAGAAAAGAAATAATTACTTACAATCAAAAAGCTGGCAATCTATAAGACAACAGAGAAGAAATACAAAATAAATATAAATAAGTCAAATACTGATTCCATCAAAGGACTTTTTTCCCATTTGGCCTCTGAACTATAAATACTTCATGGCCATGGTAGACACCTTGGTTGAAAATATGGCTTCCTGATTTATGACTTGCTTGATATTAATAATGCCAGCATCAATGAATGAAGTTATCAACCCATGAATCAATGGCCCAAAGACAGCCAAAGGAAATTGCCTAAAATCCATGGTTCTATAACAACAAATATCAGGAGACTGAGAATACCAATTGGGAGGCAACTGGAATAAGGAATGTCTTGCCTCACCATGATTTTTCTCCATATATTGTATCTCCTGGGAGTGGAGGGAGAGGAGGAGGAGGAGGAGAAAGAGATGGAGGAAGAGGAGAAGGAAGAGATGGATTAAGAGGAGGAGGAGGAGGTGGAGGAGGAGGAGGTGGAGGAGGAGTAGGAGG
>NW_025370015.1:0-4050 GCF_016433145.1 Gracilinanus agilis | reverse complement strand
CTCGAACCCAGGACCCGCCTGCCTTTCTTAGCCGCCCCCCACCCCAGATTGGACCAGGCGTCTGGTTTTAGAAACGGAAGAGACCATTCAAAGCCCTGCCTCTAGCGCAGCCTGGTTGGGGTCTCCCTCCCCTCCCTACAAGGGTTCTGGAGAAGTGGGTAGCTGAGCAAGATTTGAACTGGAGACCCCGCCTTCAAATGGGGGGGGGGGCCTCTGCGGCCTCCCATCTACCCTTAAATGCACGTCCAGGGCCTAGAGCCAGCGGTTCAGATCCAGCCTCAGACCCTTACAAGCCAGGACCCTGGGCCAGTCCCTTAACCTTGCTTGCCTCAGTTTCCTCATCTGTAAAATGAGCTGAAGAAGAAAATGGCAAACTAGCTGGGTGGCCCTGGGCAAGTCACTTCACCCTGTTTGCCTAGAAAGTAAGGGTAAAAAAAGAGAGGGGCCTTATTGAAACTGGGGGTGCAGGAGAGACACCCAAGAATCCTAGAGGACTCCTGGGAAGAGGAAGAGAGCCCCAGTGTCTCTCCCTGTGGATCCCCAGAGGATGGAGGTGATTCTCAGCCAGGAAGGCCTCTGAGGAAGCTCCGTCTTGTCTTTCAGAGAATCTTTGCTGGCAGGGATTGGGTCTTGGATCGGCCCCAGAGAGCCCAACCGGACCTCTGGCTCCAGAGCCAAAAAGGAACTTCGAGTCCCGGGCTCCCATTTTATAGATGAGGCCACTGAGGCCCTATCGTGTCCCAGGCTCCCATTATATGGATGAGGAAACTGAGGTCCCTGGGGCAGAATTTGAACCCAGGCTTTCTGAGGCCAGAACCAAGACTGGGTCCAGGGAAGGGGCCACCAGGCCTTCTACTCCAGGCCCTGGTTCCGGCCCAGTCTCCAGGTCCCCGACCTCTCCCCTGCGAGGGGCCCGACAGCCGCCCAGACAATGAGGCCAGCCAACCTCCGGCTTTTTCATCCCTGGCACCCCCCACGGGTTCTTTTCTCTTCTTCCTTTCAGAGAGGCCAGCAGAGGGGAATGGGGGGAGGAATGAAGCCTCATGGGAAGGAGGGGGGTGGAGGAGGCACGGACAGGGCCGGGTTCAACAGCCTATTTTTACAGAGGAGCAAACTGAGGCTTATCCTTTAAGGCCTCACAATTAGGCCATGATTTCCAGAGTGGCCTTGGGGGAGCCAAAGGGCCAGATCTCTCAGGGAGAGCCTGGAGTTTGAGGGCTTCAAAGAGCACCCCAGGGCGCCCAGGCTGGGTCTCGGGATTTATAAGAATCCTCAGTGGCCTCCCTGCTTCCCAAGGCCTTTTCTTTTGAGTCAAGGAGGAGAAATGATATTAAACCCATTTTACAGACAGGGAAGGCCAAGGCCATCAAGAGAGGAGCCACCATCAGGTCTTGGTCTGGGCTGCAGGGCCGGGAGGGGCCGCAGACATCAGAGTCCATGGTGAAAGCCGGAAAACGCCCTGGCTGGAGAGCTGTGCTTTCTGGGGGACTCGTACACTTGGGGGGATGGTTTTTAGGGAGCCGAGCCGAGGCCAGACTTCTAGACCCCTCCTCACCACCCCCAGCTAGGCTCCTGCTTCCCCCTTTTCAGTCTCACTCAGGAAGGATTGAGTTTAAGCTTGTTTCTGCTTTAACACTTCCTCTGCGAGGCCCAAATGAAATCAAGCTCAGCTCCATTCTTTTATTGCCCAGATGGGGAAACCGAGGCTCAGAGAGAACGTCCTGGGCCTCGGGCCTCAGGCTAGTGAGGCAGGGAAGAATCGGAACCCCCTTCCAGGCCTCCCACGCCACCAGGGCCCAGGGCGCTGTCGCTGGGGAGCCAAGGGGCATAAAGGGAGCTTTATGGACCCGGGAGGGGGAGGCCCGTAGGGCCGTGCCCAGGAATGTGCCAGGAATGTGAGAGGGCCCACAAGGGCCAGGGTGCCCCCCTGCCCGCCTCTAGGACCCTCTGGCCTCCCCATCCCCACTGCCCCCAGGAGGCCTTTCTCTGGACTTCAGACCTAGGCCTGGCACCTTCTTGCTTCTGCTTGTCCTCCCTGCTCTGCGCCCCGAGAGCCTAGCACGTGCCTCCTCCTTCCGCCTTGGGGCAACACCCCCAAGAGCTGGCAAGAGCCTTTGGGTCTCCTTCCCCCATCTTCAGTCCTGGGGTCCTCAGACCCCCCAAAACCCCAGGAGCCCTCGGACCCCTCCCTGGAGCTCTGGGAGCCCTCAGACNAGCCCTCAGACTCCTTCCTGGAGCCCCAGGGGCCCTCGGACCCCTCCCTGGAGGCCCTTGCATCCCTTCACGGGGGCCCTACACTGAATAAGAATGTGGGAGTTTGGCATGAGAGAGTGTGGTTCAGATCCCACCTTTGTTACATACTACCTGGGTGACTTTAGAGGAGTCATTTCCCTTCCCTCTTAATACACACATACGCTTCCAATTCATTATTAAATTATTTATTAATATAAAATTATCGATTTATTTTAGAGAATTTATTCCTATCAAAGTATCCAATTATAAATTCGACGTTTATTAATATGATCGATTTTATGCATTTATTCCTATCCAGTTATAAAATTCAGTCCTATTAAATGATCGTTTTTTATTTTATACAATTTATTCCTGGTTCATATTAAATTAGGACGTTAATTCTTCTCGTCCCCTATCCGGCGGGTTCGGCTGGCCTCCTTCCCTGCCGCGGGCAGTGTGTGTATATGTATATTTACACCTGGGCAGAAGAGCAGTCAGGGCTAAAGGGAAGGGCCTTGCCCAGGGCACCCAGCGAGGAAGCGTCTGAGGCCAGATTGGAACCCAGGACCTCCCGCCTCCAGGGAGCCTCCGGCAGCCCCCCTGCCTGTTCATGAGCTCCAGTCCGGCCTCAGACACGTCCCAGCCGGGTGCTGGCCTTGCTGGTCGGCCTCTGAGGCCCGGCTAACGAGGCTCTCCGGGGTCTTCGCTAACCTGCGGCTGCCCTTCCTGAACGCAGGACTCCAGGGGTGGAGGAGAAAGCCCAGAGCGCTCACTGGCCAGCTCAGGACACTCCGGGGCTTCTCGGCCGTCATTCAGGGCCTCATTGGTCTTCACGGGAACCCCAAGGGAGGCCAGGGCAGGGGGATTAGCCCCATTGAGGGGGGGAACACCGAGGACCCAGGAGGGGTCCCTTGGGCCAGCCTGGTCTGGGGCAGGGCTGGGTCTCGGACGTGGAGTCCAGGAGGCTCCTCCCACCTTAGCTCGAAGGCATCTGCTCTTCTCTGGGACCCGGAGGCTGGCCAGGGCGAGGCCTGGAAGGGGAGGTCACTGCCGCCCAGGACATACTTGCCAGCTGGGGCACAGGCAAGTCCGACCCGGGGCTCCATGGATCAACGTCCGGCTCGGAGTTAGCCTAGAACAGCCACGAACCAGGCCCCGACGTCCTGCCCCAGCCAGCTGGGTGACCCGAAGCAGATTCCTTCCCCACTCCGGGCCTCCGTTTCCTCCTCTGTAAGGCGAGGCCCCGGCCTGGGGGACTCTCTGTCTGTCTCTGAATCTTCCCATCCTCCCAGGACTCGGTCGGCGGGCAGGGGGGCATCTCCCACCCCCAGACTCCCCCTCGGCTGCTCCGTCTCCTGCGCCTCCCTGGGCCTCCCTCTGCTCTTAGCCCTGGCCAGCCCTCTGCTGGGATCCCATCCCCGAGGGACCAGGACAGAAGGCTCTTCCCCTGCCAGAATCCCGGGTGCCGTCCCTTCCAGGGAAGGCGGGCAGGAGACCTGCCAGGTGGCACGTGGGTACCAGGCCAACTGGTCCTTCCAGTCTTATCACCCATCATCACTAGCTTCTGCTATATGAGGGGGAGCCTCAGAGGCCCTGAGAAAGGGGGCAAGTTTGGCAGAGAAACGGCCGCCCTCCTCAGGCCCAGTCCTGGTCCCCCTCTACTTAGCTTCTCTCTTTTTTCTTTTCTTTTCTTTCCTTCCTCCCTTTCTCTCTCCCTCCCTTCCTTCCTTCTCTCCTTTCCTTCCTTTCCCTCCTTCCTTCCTTTTTTCCCTCCTTCCTTCCCTCTTTCCTCCCTCCCTCCCTTCCTTTCTTCTTTCC
>NW_025370014.1:6530-6939 GCF_016433145.1 Gracilinanus agilis | reverse complement strand
TATTGTGCTAAAAGGAATAATAAACTGGAGAAGTTCCAGGCGAACTGGAGAGACCTCCGGGAACTGATGCAGAGCGAAAGGAGCAGAGCCAGAAGAACTCTATACACAGAGACTGATATACTGTGGTAAAATTGAATGTAATGGACCTCTGTACCAGCAGCAATTCAATGACCCAGGACAATTCTGAGGGATTTATGGTAAAGACGCTACCCACATTCAGAGGAAGGACTGCAGGAGAGGAAACATATAAGAAAAACAACTGATTGAATGCATGGGTCAGGGTGGACATGATTGAGGGTGTGGACTCGAAACTACCACACCAATGCCACTACCAACAATTTGGAAATTGGTCTTGATCAAGGACACATGACAAAACTAGTGGAAATGCGCATCGGCCAAGGGTGGGGGG
>NW_025370014.1:0-6430 GCF_016433145.1 Gracilinanus agilis | reverse complement strand
GGTGCAGGAGGGGGGGTTGAAGGGGAAAGGTGGAGCATGAATCATGTAACCATGTTAAAAATGAATATTAATAAATGTTAAAAAAATTATATAAATAAATAAGGATCAAAGAGTCAAAATTCAAACTCAGGCCCTCCAACCCCCAAAACTGTTCTCTTTCCTCTACACCAACAACCATTTCTAATTCTGTTCCAAGGTTTTCTTGCTTTGTTAACATTTAAAAAATCAATATCAAGGGGGCAGCTGGGTAGCTCAGTGGATTGAGAGCCAGGCCTAGAGATGGGAGGTCCTGGGTTCAAATAGGACCTCAGATACTTCCTAGCTGTGTGACCCTGGGCAAGTCACTTACCCCCCATTGCCTAGCTCTTACCATTCTTCTGCCTTGGAACCAATACACAGTATTGACTCCAAGACAGAAGGTAAGGGTTTAAAAAAAAATCAATATCAAATTCTTGATATTCTCTATGTTAAGACCATAAAAGCACTGCACTATGTTAAGAGAATAAATATTTCTGGAAAATCCAAGTTTAGTCCCATTAAAAGAAAAGGAATAAGAATGTATTCTTATTGTGCCTTATTATGTACCAGGCTCTGTGCTAAACACTACAATATTATCTCATTTGATTCTCATAACCTTTCAAGGTAAATGTTATTGTTATCCCCATTTAACAGTGATTTGCCCAAGCTCAGACTGCTAGTTGTATGAGTCAGAATTTGAACTCAGTTCTTCCTGATTCCAGGTCCAGTGCTCTGTCTACTGCACAACCTAGCTGTCTCAAGAAAAGATAACTGGCATTTACTTACATGGCATATTAAAGTTAACAAAATGTTTCTTCTCCAATAACTCTGTGAAATAAGAAGTGCAAATGCTAAATTATACCCATTTTTCAGACCCTAAAACTGAGGTTCAACAAAGTCAAGTGACTTGCCCAAAGTTATAAAACTAACAAATGGAGTTAGGATTCAAACTACAAAAAGACTACTGTCCAACACTATTAAATCAAGAGGCTAACTACTGCACCTGTGATTTCAGAGAGGTGCTGTGAGGATCATATAAGATGACAGATAAAATATAGATATAGCACTGCAAACCCTAAGTGCTATTGAAATGCTAGCTAAGGTCGGAGAGGATGGCTTACAACACTGAGACAGGACATTTCAGGGGTCACACAGTATCTTGAACCCAGGTTTCCTGGCTTAAAGGCTGGTTCTCAATCCACTATATCAGTGATGGGCAAACTTTTTAAAGAGGGGCCCAAAGGAAAGGAAATGCTCATTGGTCAGTCTGTTTCTAATGCAACTCTTTCGAAGTTTCATTGTATTGTATCCTACTCATTGTATTCGTCAGATTAGGAATAATGTTGTGCAGCCAATAGAACATTTTAGGGGGCTGCATCTGGCCTGCAGGCTGTAGTTTGCACCAGATAGGAATAGAACTCTTCAGGCTCCCCCTCCCCCCCCCCTTTGCTTATCACTGCACTATATGATACTACCTATTATTATATTAATTTGCCTACAAATGAACATAAAAGTCTATCTGGGCTTTAGTTTTCTCACTTATAAAGTGAAGAAGTACTAAATCATTTCCAGCTCCTTTCTTGCTAGCTCTAAAGTCTGTGATTTTACAACTGCCAAAGGAGCAGTACAGTCAAATACGACATAATGTCAGAAGAGGATGAGATCATGGGATCATAACTCTAGAGTGGGAAGAGACCTCAAAGGTCATCCTATCGTGAGCCCCCTGAGAGCAGGGACTCTTATTTTTCTATTTGCACAAAGTAAGCACTTAAATAAATGCTTAATTCATTCATGGAAGACACCACAGAAAAGAAGAACCTTAACTGGGCTATGAAGGATAGGGGAAGTGGAAAAAGAACACAAGGAAATGAGGGAGGATGAGGAGAAAACATGAATAAATCCTTCAGAAGCAAGAATCTCTAAACTGTATTTTGGGGAGAGTGATTAGAACTAGTTTAAGTGGTGAGAAATAAGGCAAATTGTGAAAATAACATTTTAGATATAAACTAAACTGCTTCAAAAAGAATATTAAATGCACTATTGGTGGAGTTGTGTACTGATCCAACCATTCGAGAGCAATTTGGAATTATGCCCAAAGCGCCATAAAATTGTGCATGCTCTTTAATCTAGTAATATCACTACTAGATCTGTATTCCAAAGAAATTAAAAGAAAAAGGACCTATATGTGCTAAAGTATTTATAGCAACTCTTTTTGTGATGGCAAAGAACCGGAAACGAAGGGGATGTCCATCAACTGGAAAATGGCTGAACAAACTGTGGTATATAATTGTAAAGAATACTATTGCACTATAAGAAATGATGAGAATTTCAGAAACCTGGAAAGATATGAAGTGATGCAAAGTGAAGTGAGCAGAACCAGAACATGGTACACAGAAACAGCAACAATGAACAATTATGAATGACTTAACTGCTTTCTCAGCAATACAGTGATCCAAGAAAATCCTAAAGGACTTATGATGAAGAGAATGAATTGATGGAGCCTGAATGAAGATCAAAATATACCATGTTTCACTTAATTTTCTTCAAGGTTTTAAAAAATATTTGTCTTCTTCCACAACATGAAAAATATGTTTTGGAAGACAGCAAATATAAAACCAATATCAAATTGCTTCTAGTCGCAGGAAGGGGGAGAGAATTTGGAATTCAAAATGTTAGAAAATTCATGCCAAAAAAGTGTTTTTACATGTAATTGGGAAAGAAGAAAACACTACTGAAAGAAAAAATAAAATAAAGTCAGCATCTCTGATAAAAAACAAATAAAAAAGAGTATTAGATATTAATTTCAAACCATTATAAAACAATGCAACCAATTCTTAATGAGGATAAACAGAAATTGAGTATAGAAAAAAAATTAAACAATTTAAAAATAAGCACAATGAATCCTGGCTTACTACATAACATACGTAAGCTTTAAGATTTCCCTACCGCCAATCAATGTAGAAAGATTACCATTCTAATTTCTAAGCCATGCCTATATAATTAATATTAGTATTTAGCATAGAATCAGAAATTCAATACCCCAGTCACATAAGTTCACTTTAGGACCTCTCTCCCAAGTCTTACATCTTAGGGGACACCAAGGGGAATTCTGCTATTCTAAAGAGGTGGTTTACTTCTAAAAATCTGGAAAATTTCAATAACTTTTGATGCTACTCTTTGTCATAGGTCTCAGTGTTGATGAAGAGTTTCTTTGAAGTGGAGAGGGAGAAATCCAGAAGTCCAGAAACAAATTACAGATAGTATCCTGATCATAAATAGTTTAAAATTAAACACTCAGGCTTTCTCTTTTTCTAATTAGTTCCTTAATGGATTAAATAGCCCTTTTGGTCCCAATCAATCCATAGTCTAGAGATACATATTTCTTAACTATTTTTTGTTTTGTTTTTGTTTTGTTGTTTTATTCAGAGATCCTTTATAATTGCTCAAATTTTCTCTTTCTGAAGCAGCTGGCTCCCTCCCTTTTTCCCTACTCCTGCAGCATTGGAAATGGGATGCTGTTATATCAGTAGCGGTCCCGCACAAGAGGGGGAAGGGAAAGGCTGTCACTTCCACTGCAATGAAGGAATGTGAAGAGAAAAGGGATATGTACCTGATGTTCTAAATTGACCTCTCCAAAGGTGTTTGCATACAGATGGTTAGGTTCTGCTACTTAGGAACTAGGTTAGAATATATTATGGGTACTCCAAAGAAAGCCCAACAAAAGCATGGGGTAATGAAAAGGAACAATCTGGAAGTTGGGAGGCCTAATTTTCAGGATGGCTTTGACACAATCTAGAACTCCTCTAGACATCAAATGCCTCAGCTATGAAATTAGGGGCCTGAGCAAAATGATCTGGATCTGGCACCAAAGGACCTGGGCTCAAATCTCAGTTCTGTCACTTATTAGCTATGTGACCTTGGGAAAATCACTTAATCTGTAAAATTATATGGTTGGACTATATCTAGTCCAGTGCTAAATCCATGATCCTATTATCCTATGACCTCTAACATCCTATAAATCTAAATCTGTTTAACCCATTATCTGACTAAAGTAATAACACTATGGAACAAATAGTACAATAACAAATATTGTTAATTAGTACTGAAAGTACAGACAACTCTCCAATTTAGGAAGGATAATCTTTCAGAAGTTTTTTGCAAGTTCATTGTTTGGAAGTCGACATTTTCTCCTGTACATCTCTGACGGCCTTATAGATAATAATTTTCAGTCAGTTGCTCTGTAACAGAGTGCCTTGCACATAGCATAAATATTTGTTGATTAATGACTAATTCCCTCCAAGCTTATGTAGAGCCAAATTAAACTACTTCCTTAAAAGTCCTAGAAATGAACCAGCCACACAAGCTCTCTCTGAAAAAGAAAATACAAACTGTGGTCAGAACATGCTACCCCCCACCCATCAGAATGTGTAGATAAAATATTACATTTTATATATGTTGTATTATGTTTATCACAATATAAACATTCAACAAACATGAGAAGTAGGGGTAGCTGGCACATTTCTCAAACTTCTAAAGGACTCTACAGAATAGTTACTGAATTCAAGCTTCAAGTAAATGTAGTTTGTAAGAAAAATCACATCTAGAAGCTCTTTTATTAACACCCTTAAGTGTTATCTCCAATTTAGTTACCCATTACAAGATTTCCACCAAATCAAGAGTTTCTCTTCTTCGAATAACAGATCTGCCAATTTTTTTTGCAAGTCATAACTACTTCCAACACGATCTCAAAAAAAAAAAAAAAAAGCCAGTTGCGATTTTTTTTTCCCTTCAGAAAATTTCCTATAAACAGTTCTCTAACCTCGGAAGAAAATAACATGACTTCACATGGGGGTGGCGGGATGTCAGTCCAACTAGCAAGCATTTAACTCTATACGAGGCACTGTGCTAAGCACTGCGGTTACAAAGGAGAGGGAGAGAATTTATTAATCACATATGCTTGTATAAGGGATTGTATAAGCGCTGGGGATACAAAGAAAGAGAGAGGAAAGGGGAATGGAAGAGGGAGGAGAGAATGAGATTTTATTAACCACTTACTATGGACCATACACTGTCACAGTGTAGAGGGATGGGGATACAAATCAAGAGAGAGGAAGAGGAGAGTTATTAAACACTTGCAGTGTGTTAGGTACTGTGCTAAAACAAGACAGTCTATCCTCCAGGTGCTTACACATTAACCAGAGGCAATAAAACAGAAAGGGGAGGGCGAAGAGAGGGGAACGCGGAGGGGAGATGCGCTGAAGGAACCTTGGGCTCTAGAGGAGGACCCCACTGGTGTCATTTATTAATTCATTCTTTCTTTCATCCCTCCCTTCCTGCACAGATTCGGTTGGTGTCAGTGTCCTAGCAGTAAAGCTCCAGCCAGCTAACCCGGACCAGTTCTGGGATGGTGCGGATTCAGTAAAAGGAACACAGTGATAATGAGGGTGATGCAGACTGTGATAATAATAACCATTCCCCATTCCTAGCCCGAAAGAGAATCTCTACCCCCCCACTCCCCAGCGCTCCCGAGTCGGACATAAAAGACTCGGAAGCAGCCCCCAGATTTCAGCCTAGGTGAGACCAATCTCTAATTCCTGAAAGGTGCAGGCTAATGGGGGATTCAGACTGAGTTTCTTTTTTCCTCGGGCGGGGGGAGGGGGGTTCGTCTCCCCTAGCATGCCTTCCTTCTCTTTCCTCCCCCTCCTCCTCCTCTTCCGCTGCCCCCTCCGGGTCTGTTCCCCCACCCACCCCCGGGCCCCGGACCCCGGTACTCACAGATGCAGAGCTCTACCACAAAGGTGTAGTAGGACCAGCCGATGACCACAGCGATGAAGATCACCGGCACCCAGGCCGCGGTCCTCTGGCAGCAGCGTAATACCCTCCCGGGCGTCATATTGAGTTGGAGGGGCAGACAACCGTGGGGGTACGTCCAAATGCGAATCTGTAGCCGCCCAAACTGGGTAGCGTGCAGCTCCTTCTCCGGGTCGTAGTTCTCCTCTAGGTGTAGCTCCTCGAGGTCCTCCTGGTCTGCTGGGTACTCCTTGTACTCGATGAAGAGAGCCCCTTCTCCTTTCTCTTCTTTTTCTTCCTCCTTCTTCTTCTCCGCCTTCTTCTCCGCCTCCTTCTCCGCCTTCTTTTCCTCTTTCTCCTCTTCTTCCTTCTCCTCCTCCTCCTCCTCCTCCTCCTCCTCTTCCGTGGCTACCTTTGACGACGGCGTGGCCCTTACTCGCACTGACCTCTTACCCCGCCCTCCCCCACCCCCCATTCCAGTCCTGGCGGCCGCGAGCTCCTGTGGGTCTGCGCGCCCGCAGCGCCGGCCGAGGGGGGTGGGGCTAAGGGCTAGGGCCGAGGCTGGGCCCGGGTGGCCTCGGGTGGGAGGGGAGGGAGAGAGGGAAAGAGAGAAGGGTGGGGG
>NW_025370013.1:0-5664 GCF_016433145.1 Gracilinanus agilis | reverse complement strand
TATATATATATATACATATATATAAAAGCCTTCTATAATTCTACCATAGTTCAGAGAGTCTGACTCTCTCCCTTCTAATACATACCAGCAGGCTTAGAAAAGAAAGAAAATTGGTGCCTTCATTAGGTCTATTAGTACCAGATTATGCCTTTCTTGCCCGTAGATTTAACTGCTCTGCTTCCCTCATCGGTATAATGTAAAATGTAATGAAAATGTAAGTTACTGTTATTTTATTGCTAATAGCAATAAAAATAAAATTATGATAACCAAGTAATAATGATTAATAAGACCTTTAGAAATATTCAAGGATAAAAAAAGGAAATGAAAAGATCTTCTGGGATAGGAATTCTCAATCTTTTCCTAAGAAGTTCTTTATATTTTCCCTGATTCTTGAGAGTTTTGAGTGTGCCTGAGTGGTAAGTACTGACATCAAAGTCCCTGAATCTTAGTAACTGGGTACTTAGTACTTAGTAACTGGGAAACTTAGTAACTTAGTAACTGGGGAAAGGTTGCTGATAGTAATGTCCTTGCTATAGTTGAAGGAAAGGATACTGCCATGAGGATTTACTCCCCGCCTTTTTGGGATAACAGATAAGTGAGAGATGGGCATAGCTGAAAGCAGCTAAAATCTATTGAAAGAACACAGTCTCCTGGTTAGATACTCATGTATGTTCTAGGTAACTGTTCATCCTTTTCAAGGAGAGGTGCAGTCTCCTAAATTTTGACATCCAGTATTAATTTCTCTTTCAGAAGTGATTCCTTTATGGGATTGTACTCAAAAATAAATACATCACTGGGAAGTTACTATGGTAGTGCTTTTCTATGTGTATTTTATTTTATCTTTAAATCCTTACCTCCTGTCTTAGAAACCAGGACCTTTTCTCTCCAGACTCCTGACTCTCTTTCCATTGAGCTACCTCGCTGCCATTGCAATGTGCATTTTAATGAATGTTCTAATTACTGTTTAGTAAATAGGCTATGATAGGGGTGAAGAAAGAGAAAAAAGGTGAGAGGAAGGAAGGAAGAAAACAAAAGAAAGAAAGAAAGAAAGAAAGAAAGAAAGAAAGAAAGAAAGAAAGAAAGTAAGAAAGAAAGAAAGAGAAAGAAAGAAAGAAAGAAAGAAAGAAAGAAAGAAAGAAAGCAGGAAAGAAAGAAAGAAAGAGAAGGAAGANAGAAAGAAAGAAAGAAAGAAAGAAAGAGAAAGAAAGAAAGAAAGAAAGAAAGAAAGAAAGAAAGAAAGAAAGAAAGCAGGAAAGAAAGAAAGAAAGAGAAGGAAGAAACAAGGAAAGAAAGGAGGAAAGAAGGAAGGAGAGAAAGAAGGAAAGAAAGAAAGAATGAATGAATGAATAAAGGAAAGCAGAAAGAGAAAAGAAGGAAAGAAATAAAGAAAAATGTTTGAGAAAAATAAAAAGTAAGGTGAATTTACATAAAACACAGTATTAGTTCATCCAAAAAATATGGGCTACAAGATAGAATAGAAAAGCCTTTATATAGCCAAACTCCTTCTTTAGACCTATAAAGGTTAAAATATCTTTCCAGAATATGATAGACATTACAAGATTCTTCCTCTATTGAAAGGATGGAAAGGCCCATGATATATGTCCTCAGTAAACAGCGTAATGTGACATCACTCTTTTTATTGCTTTAATAACTATATTGTGCTATTGTGCTTTCAGATAGTGCTGTTTCTGAAAAGCCTCAGCAAATGAGATAGACATTACCTCCTTAATGTTCAAAACATTTCTGAAGACATAGATGACAGTTCAAGTATTATTATTCCTAGATAGAGAAGGAAAAAAGCAAAACCTAGAATAATTTAATATTGTTGTTTTTCAGTGGTTTTAGTCATGTCCAACTCATTATGACCCTATTTGGGTTTTTTTTGGCAAAGATACCAGAGTGGTTTGCCATTTCCTCCTCCAGCTCATTTGACATTTGAAATTGAGAAAAACAACAAGGTGATGAAGGTTGCCCAGTGACATACACCTAGTCAGTGTCTGAGGCAAGATTTGAACTCAGGAAGAATAGTCTTCTGGACTTCACGCCTGACACTCTACTCACTGTGCCATCTCACTGCTTGGCACTTTATTGGTGATATCAATTTTACTTATCTCTAAGGCCCAGAATACTAGGTTCTCATGGATCTAAGTTTAAATTCTAGTGCAAGGTTTCTTATCCCTGTGTGTGTGTGTGTGTGTGTGTGTGTGTGTGTGTGTGTGTGTGTGTGTCTGAGTCTGTGTCTGTGTCTGTGTCTTGTGATGGAGCCAATTTGGTGAAGGTAGCCTACTGATCTTTTCTCAGAATGATGCTTTTAGTTTATTGGAAAAAAATAGCTAAATTTTAGAGATAATTCCATACATACACACATTTAAATTATATATGTGTATATATTAATATAATATTTTATGTAATTTTTTTCACATCCAGGTTTATAAGATAATTGAGATCTCTCCATGGACCCTTTTGGTGACAGTCTATGGACATTTGGTTAAGAACCTCTTTGTTAGCCAAACCTCGTAAAGGTCCTTCCCCTCCAACAAGCCACCACCCATCACTTCATATGCTGGTGGACTCTTCCCAAAGTAGTCTCCAAGCAGTACAGGAGTTGCTTATGGAGGAGCTCTGGCCACTGCTAAATGACTTTCTTAAATAGCCCAATGAGTTAAGAGCAAAACTACCAGAAAACTTGATTACTAGGTTACTGGCTATCCACAGTCCCTGTTTTTCTTTTCATTCCTTTTTAAAAAAACAAACTTTATTATTTTTGTCTTATAAACAATTCTGTGTATTGGTTACAAGGCAGAAGAGTGGTAAGGGATAGGCAGTGGGAGTTAAATAATTTGCCCAGGGTCACCCAGCTAGGAAGTGTCCCAGGCCAGATTTGAACCTAGAACCTCCCTTCTCAAGACCTGTCTTTCCATTCACTGAGCTACCTAGTTGTGCCTCCCTATTTTTTGAAGTGTAATATAGTAGGAAAAAATCTACAGAAGCATTCTTCCTAGATAAAAGGAAAGACATTCTTTTTTCTCACACCTATTCCTAGTTCCACATCAATCTTTTTTTTTTTTTTTTAATTTTCATTAATGGGAAAAAGAAAAAAAAATACGGGTTCTTCTCACCTGACCCACTATCTTCTCCATCCCCTCTAGAAGTCGTTTGTTTTGCTCCTCAATCTCCATGGCTTTCAAGAGGATGGTGTCAGGGGCTTCTTGCATACTCCGTACTTCAGTGACCAGATGGTACAAGGGCTCATTCCAGGAACGCAGGACTCTGAGCACCAAATTGAGGAGGTCTTCATGCTGGGCAATGACATCAAGAGGAAACCATTAAAACCTGCTCTGTGGGAAGAGCATGATCTTTTCTCCATATGATCCTACGAGCATAAGTTTAGAGCTGAAAGGGACCTTCAAAGTGATTTAGTCCAAACCCTTTATTTTACATTTAAAGGAGCTGAAGTCCAGAGATAAGTGACTTGCCCAAGGTTGTACAGAGAGTAAGAAGCTGAACTAGGATTTGAAATCAGATCCTCTGTCTCCCAAAAAAGCAAAATGCCACTGTTACCTGCAGCTGCTTAGAGAATTCACAAGTGGTTTATTATATATGGTGTTAATTTATAAATTTGAGGAAATGGAATGAATAGAGCTTTATGATGAAAAGGAAATTATTATTCGGTGTAACAGAAAACTACCGCCCAGCATCAAATGAGATAATAATTCTAAAGCACACAGTAAAGTGTATGGCACATAGTAGGCACTATATTAAATGTTGTTATGATAATGAAATTATATTATTGTATTATTCATCATAATGTTAAAAATTAAACAATGTAAATTACAATGATATATGATATAAAAACAAAATTGTATAACAAAATTATAATATGATGATATATAATATAATATTATAATTATTCCAAAATAATATTTTATTATTGTTATTTGTTATTATTAAAGTAGGAGGTCCTTGAGTAAAAAGCACCCCTACCTCACTGGGAGCTTCTATTTACAAAGTCAAGGCAGAGAATGGTTCTGTACCTCTGCTTGTCTCCCCTCTGTGCATTGACAGAATTATTCAGTGCCTGATGGATTTTCCTGTTCTTTTGGAAACTGAGCATAACTTGAGTTGCTTAATAATTTAAAGCAAGTATAAGGTTCAAATAGAAGGAGAGGAGAAAGGACATAATGCATATGTATAGAGAACTATTTATAATTTGTGAGAACATAAAACAAGGTTTGGAATATAAAATCCAAGTTCAATATTAAATTTAAAAATTAAATTTGGAATATTAAAACCTTGACTGTGCCTCTCTGTACCCATGTGACTTTGGACAAGTCACTCTTAAAGCTTCAACATGCTCATTTATAAAATAAACCAAGTTTAGAGACAGAAGATCCTTGATGCTAATCTGACCTCGGACACTTTCTAACTATGTGACCCTGGGCAAGTCACATAACTCCAATAGCCTACCCTTTACTGTTCTTCTGGCTTGTAACTGATAATAAGTGTTGATTATAATATGGAAGATAAGGGTTTAAAATAAATAAAATAAAATAAAATGCGGGAGTTGGATAAAATGAATCCTAGGTCCCTTCTGGCTCCAAATCTGTGATCTTCTGATGTGCTTCCCTCAGTCATCCTTGTTAAAGATTTGAAAATAAGACTCACACGAATCTGCTGAGCTTGCTCTTTGTCTTCGGGAGTAGAAAGAGAAGAAGTATGGCAGCTATTGATGGCCTTGGTTATGAATCCTCTGCCCTGGGCATATCGCTCATCCTAGAGGTGTCCAAACAGACTTATTAGTTTTGGTTATTAATGTACTGAATGAAATAATTAGTAGAAGATTTCATTGTTCAGTTGTTTTAGTCATGTTTGACTCTTCATGATCCTCTTTGGGGTTTTCTTGAAAAAAGATATTGGAATGGTTCCCCAATTCCTTCTCCCTCATTTTACAGATGAGGAACTGAGGCAAACTAGGTTTAGTGACTTGCCCAGGGTCACACAGCTAGTAAACATCTGAAACCAGATTTGAATTTAGAGAAGACGATATTTCTTGACTAGTGGCCCAATACTCCATTGGCTGCATTACTTTGCTTTTCTAGCAGAAGGTCAAAAATAAGTTGGCAACATGTTTAAAGATAGAATAAAGGAATTTAAGCTAAAATAAGTAAAGTACACATACTTTTTCCAACTTATTTTTTATTATTTCCATATTTTCATTTTTCTTCCCCCAAATACCAAGCCAGTGTACTACTATTATGATATAGGAATAAAAGGCTTCTCAGTATATGACTTCTGAATAAGGTTTAATTACTATTCATGATTATGAAGCAATATGTAAAGGAAAGGGTAGATGAAACATTTTCAGTAAATGAGTTTCAAAACTTGAGTAATTGTAAAGGTGGGAAAGCTAAGATATAACAAAAATATTTCGAAAGACAAATGTACTTTATTCAAAAGTTTGCAAAAATATAAAACTATAAATCTTGGAAGAGAAGAAAGGTAGTGCAAAAAGAGTAAGAGATGGGGGAAGGGAGAAAGAGAGAGGGAGGGAGAAGGGGAGGGAAAAAGGAAGACAGGAGAGGAGGGAGAGAGGTGGGGGTGGAGAGGAAGAGGTTGGGGAGAGGGAGAGAGGGGGAAGAAAGAAGAGAGAGAGAGAGAGAGAGA
>NW_025370012.1:0-2956 GCF_016433145.1 Gracilinanus agilis | reverse complement strand
TCAGGAGTGTCCTGGATCGTTGTGTTGCTGATGGTAGCCAAGTCAGTTACATTCGATTGTGCCACAATGTATCTGTCTCTGTACAATGTTCTCCTGGTTCTCCTGGTTCCTCTGCTCTTTTCCAAAGGAATATTCTTCCAAGTGTTGAGGAACTAACTTGGGAAGATGGTGCTGGGGTGAACAGTGGGAGAAGAGGCTGAGAGGGAAAGGGGTTGGGACGAGGATTTCATTTTAGGACTAATTCTGTCCAATTTGTTACCGTGACAAGCCCACAACAACAACAACAACAACAACAACAAGAATCATAACCCTTTAGGGAAGCGCTCTACAGACAGTGTGTCGGCTGAGCCTCACAACAACCTTCTGAGGCAGGTTCTACAGCTACCGTCATTCTCATTTTACAAATGAAGAAACTAGTTCCTTTGTGGAGATTAAGGGACATTCCCAGAGTCACAGAACAGGCAAGCATCTGACCGAGGCTATTAAGGTGTCAAGGCTTGAAATCAGGAAGACCTGTTCTCCATTCCTGCCTCAGATACCTACGAGCGATTTACCCAACATGCCGGAGGCTTGCCTCATTTTCTCCTACTGGCAAAGCACTGCTTTTCTATCTATCATCCATCACTTTTACCCCATGACCTGAAGTTCTTCTACTTCATATCTAGCTAGCTTTTATAGAGCTCTTTAAGATGGGCGATGTGCTTTACAAATATTTCATTTTCTCACAGTGACCCTTCAAAGAAGTGCTGCTATTATCCCCATTCTATAGATAAGAAATAGAGGCAGAGATGAAATGACTTACCTAGACTCACACATCTAGGAAGTGTCTGATGCCATGTTCTTCTTTGTTGATCTCTTTAATTTCTGTCATTGGGAAGGTTAAGTGATGTTCCCAGAGTCACACATATAGCAAGCATTGACTCCTCAATGCTTCCTGAGCCCAACCAGAATGTGCCTCTCCATAGCCCTCTGGGAAATGCTTATCTTCAATTTTCTAATGGCAGTGTTAACCTAGGTCTTATTGCCATACAGAAATATTGGTGAAGTGTTTAAAAAAAATATGGATTCGGGAGCAGTTGGGTAGCTCAGTGGATTGAGAGTCAGGCCTAGAGATGGGAGGTCCTGGGTTCAAATCCAGCCTCAGACACTTCCTAGCTGTGCGACCCTGAGCAAGTCACTTCATCCCCATTGCCTAGCCCTGACTACTCTTCTGCCCTGGAATTAATACATAGTGTTGATTCTATGGCAAAAGGTAAGGGTTTAAAAAGTATGGATCATTTCAGTTATGACAAGGTTGGGGGTCAGTAAAGGGCTTGGAGATTTCCTAAAGATCATCCATCCCTCCTTTCTCCTACTTTTCATCTCTTGGGTTTGGGCACTCTCTGTCTGAATTGGCTCTTCCAAATATACATACTATGAGATGAACTCTATAGGTAGGCCATTTAGATACGTGTTAAAATATGGGTATCCTTCATCCATTTGGCATTTCTTGTGTGGATGGAGAGGCCAAATTCCTTTAAGTAATAAAAAAATCTCTTCCACAAAGCTTTATCATTCTTTATCATTTCTCAGTTGTGTCTGGTTTTGAGACCTCATTTTGGGTTTTCTTGGCTAAGGTGTTGGAGTGGTTGGCCATTTATAATGCTCTGCAATCAACACAATATCACCTTCAAGTAGGGATATCTCTTTGACCTGGACCCTGGTCATATCTCCATCACTATGGTGAGTACCTATTGAGAGAATGCATGTTATACTCAGGGGGTCATTGAGCAGAGTAATTTCTTTTGTTACACTTTCTAATAATTTGTTTTATCTTGTGTGATTTTCTTGAAAAATTTTATTTAATTAATTGATTTAGAATATTTTTCCATGGTTACATGATTCATGTTAATTCCCTCTCCTCCTCCCCCCAGTCCCCTACCCCGTAGCCAATGAGCAATTCCACTGAGTTTTACATATGTAATTGATCCAGACCTATTGACATAATTTTTAAATTTTTAATCATTTATTAATATTCATTTTTAACATGGTTACATGATTCATGCTCCTACTTTCCCCTCCCCCCCGCACTCACCCCACTATTGACATATTATTAATATTTGCACTAAGGTGATTGCTTAGAGTCTACATCACCAATCATGTTCCCATCGACCCATGAGATCAAGCAATTGTTTTTCTTCTGTGTTTCTACTCCCACAGTTCTTTCTCTGGATGTGAATAGCTTCTTTCTCATAAATCCCTCAGAATTGTCTTGGACCATTACATTGCTGCTAGTACAGAAGTCCATTACATTTAATTTTACCACAGTGTATCCATCTCTGTGTACAATGTTCTCCTGGTTCTGCTCCTTTCACTCTGCATCAATTCCTGGAGGTCATTCCAGTTCACATGGAATTCCTCCAGTTCATTATTCCTTTGAGCACAAGAGTATTCCATCACCAATAGATACCACAATTTGTTCAGCCATTCCCCAATCAATGGACATCCCCTCATTTTCCAATTTTTTGCCACCACAAAGAACNTAACATGGTTACATGATTCATGCTTCTACTTTCCCCTTCACCCCCCGCACGCCCCCCCACCATAGCCAACACACATTTCCACTGGTTTTATCATGTGTTGTTGATCAAAACCTATTTCCAAATTGTTGGTAGTTGCATTGGTGTGGTAGTTTCGAGTCTACATCCCCAATCACGTCCACCCCAACCCATGCGTTCAAGCAGTTGTTTTTCTTATATGTTTCCTCTCCTGCAGTCCTTCCTCTGAATGTAGGTAGCGTTCCTTTCCATACATCCCTCAGAGCTGTCCTGTGTCATTGCATTGCTGCTAGTACAGAAGTCCATTACATTCGATTTTACCATAGTATATCAGTCTCTGTGTACAGTATTCTTCTGGCTCTGCTCCTATCACTCTGCATCAATTCCTGGAGGTCTTTCCAGTTCACCTGGAACTCCTC
>NW_025370011.1:0-1420 GCF_016433145.1 Gracilinanus agilis | reverse complement strand
ATATATATATATATATGATATATATAGGGTCAAATTATGCCTTCTCTAGCAGAATGTGGGGAGGGAATGAGAGAGAGAGAGATGCTTTGTAACTTTAATGTAATAAAACCAAACTTAATACCTAGTTCAAAAAAAAGAAGCTAAACATAGTTCAAAAAAAAGAACCATTTTATAGATAAAGCAGTTGAGCCAAGAAAAATAATGTGACTTGTCCAAGATCATCCAGAGAATGTATCAGTCAGTAACCACAACTTTGAAGTCCTGATCAGAGGATTCTAGATAGTCCAAGCCCCTCATTTTAGAAATGAATCAGCCTATATAGGTTACAAATATAACAGAACCAATATTTGAATCTAGGTTCTCCATCATGAAACCCAGCACTCTTTCCCTTGACTTCCACAGATTACTGAAGTGGAGAAATGTGCTTGATTTGAGCAATTTGAATTGGTTCTATCCACAGCTTTAGTTCCTCAGCTCTTCCTAACTTTATGTTACTCTTCATTTTACACAGCTTCCTGCAGTTGGAGTTGAACCTAAAGGTAAAAGGCTACCAAGTCTTTCCCTGACTTGTTTTAATTGCTGACACCTGAAATCCATCAGAGTTCCATTCAGAGAAGTTCCAACCTATCAGATTGACAGAAGGCAAAAATGATAGTTCTCAAAATTGAAGAGCCAGGTTTATAGTCAAAGAGATGAAATCTTGTAATAAGTTAGAAAATGCTAATCAGCATAGACGTTCTTTCTATTTGGATTCTTTCTTTCCTCTGGAAAAAAGACAAAAGGAAAAGCAGGATAATCCTTTCATTTGTCCTCATGTTGTTTTAAAATCTTGATGAAGTAGCACTGATGTAGTATTCCCACTCAGAATTCCTAAAGATGTGTCATCCACATTGGGCACTTTATATATATTATAATAAGTGTATTATAATATATAATAAATCTTATTTCTTCCCCCCTTGCCATTTTTTTGTACTTTGGATTGTTAAGAAGCTGGTTCTGTTAAGAACTCAGTTTCCCCAGTTTGCTCTGATTATTACTTTCATCACAGGTGGTTGAAATGGCTCTTACCTCTCCAGACAAGAAATATTCTTTCTATTCAGAAAAAGTGTCTCATTCACCCTCAGACCTCTGCTTAAATCTATCTGTTAAAATACGAACTTGGAATTACTTCTCCATCCCTTCCCTTCAAGAGAGCTCCATGGGTCTTTGGATTTAAAATATATACAAATCCAGGGGACAGCTGGGTAGCTCAATGGATTAAGAGCCAGGCCTAGAGATGGGAGGTCCTAGGTTCAAATCTGGCCTCAAATACTTCCCAGCTGTGTGACCCTGGGCAAACCACTTGACTCCCATTGCCTATCCTTACCACTCTTCTGCCTTGGAGCCAATTCACAGTATTGACTCCAAGACAGAAGGTAAG
>NW_025370010.1:0-1143 GCF_016433145.1 Gracilinanus agilis | reverse complement strand
TCAATGACACATGTTAAAACCAGTGGAAATGAGCATTGGCTATGGGGAGGGGGAGATGGGGTGGTGAAGGGGAAAGTAAGAGCATGAATCATGTAACCATGTTAACTTTTCTAAAAAATAAAAATTATTAAATGGAAAAAAATAAAGTTTATGCTTCTCTGCAAAAAAAAAAATGGCAAGCAGGATGTTTTCAGAAAGATCTGGGAAGATTTATATGAATTGATACAGTGTGAAAGGAGCAGAACCAGGAGAACATTGTATACAATAACAGCAATATTGTAAGCATGATCAACAGTGAAAGACAGCTTCTATGATCGATACAATAATCCAAGACTATTTCAAAGGGCCCATGATAAAAAATACTGTCCACTTTCAGAGAGAGAATTGATGAACTCTGAGTACAGATAAAAACATATTTTTTCACTTTATTTTTGTTTTTTTTTCCCCCTAGCAGGGTTAGTATATTCTTTATATAATGTCACCTATATAACTGATATCATATTGCTTATCTGAGACCTGATTTGAACTCAAGTTTTCCTGATTTAAGACCTGACAGTCTATCTACTATACCACCTCGCTGCCCAAGGATATAGCACAATACAATTAAAAAAAANGGTACCCAGCATAGGAGCATCTTATTCTATAGAGTTAAAACCAGGCAGGGCGGCAGATACAAAAGGAGATGGGAAATGGCTGTGTGACCCTGGGTAAGTCACTTCACCCCCATTGCCTAGCTTACCATTCTTGTGCCTTGGAACCAGTATGCAGTATTGATTCTAAGATGGAAGGTAAGAGTTTTAAAGAAAAATGGAGATGACATAGAACAGAATCATAGTTTTTGTTGTTGTTGTTATTATTATTGTGGAGGGGGTACTTCCCTGGTTTGTGGGCTCTGAAGGAAGGAAACACTCCCTTGTCTGGTGCTGGCAAAATACTTAAAACTATGGTGCCTTGAGAGAAAACAGTTTTCCTCATCCTAGTTAGAGTTTTTGGAGAGAGGAATGGGCATCATGTCAAGAAGAAATGGAATCAAGCCTAGTTTCTGCTATTTGCTGTGTGACTCTGAACAAGACTCTTAACCTTTCTGGGCTTGGGGAAACTCCTTGGGATTTCTTTTTTAGGTTATATATATAACATTTAATT
>NW_025370009.1:0-9366 GCF_016433145.1 Gracilinanus agilis | reverse complement strand
TATATTTTAATATATTTGTTATTTATAGATTTACTACCATTAATTTCTTTTCTTTATTAAAAATTTTTAATAACTTTTTGTTTTCCTTCTCTTTAATAGCGAAATGCTTTGATGAAACCCGTTATGAGTACTTTGACATAGATGAAAGTTGGGCTCGAATCCATCAAGGGGTCGTAGAATGGTGCAGTTGTTCCAGGGGCCACATTGACTGTGAGACGATCCGATACACAGGTAGACTGGGTGCCTCCCCTGCTTTTGACAAATATGGAATTGAGCAAAATGGAAAGGAGGAAGTCCTTGCAAAGGAATAAGTAATAGGGAAATGAGCCAAATGGGACAGAGAGACAAAAGGGACAAGAAACGTCATAGAATGCCAGAACTACAAAGGACTTTAGAAAACAGCATAGAATGTTATAGATGGAATTAATTAACTTTAGAATGTAACTCACAGACTGGACTAGAAAGGACTTTAGAATGCAGTCACTAAATGGCACTGTGGAAATGCACACCTAGTTGCCCAGACTTCCAATGGTGCCAACGTGAACTAGGTTTGTGCCCATTGCCACTCACCTACTGCTGATTCTTCTTATGTTACGTCTCCTGGGAAAGAGCCCTAGATCTGGAGTTCAGGACTTAGACTTAAATTCTGGCTTTAGAGATATGAACCTCTACTAGTATCTTGACATTGCCCTCACTTACTGGCAAATTCTTTCCATTTTCAGACTGCTGTGAATCAAACACCTCTATTTAGTAATCATTATCTTAGTGAACAATTTAATTATTGGATTAAATAGAAGGGTAATAAAAAGTGAAGCCATTACCATGTTGTCCTCTTCCCTTCTCAAGGGCCTCTAGAAAATTACCCAGGATTCTAGAAACTTTGTGAATCAGAATCCTCTTCAAACAATATCTCAAGAACTCCTGCTAATGTGTATGCTTTGACTGGTCAGCACAGAGATTCAATGAGTTCAAAATAAGGGAATTTAACAAAATTAGATGACAATAAAAATAACAGCAGAATATTTCTACTACAAACCCTTGAGCTCTTTAATCCAATAAATACACCCAAATTAATAAGAAGAGTGGACATGCATAGGATGATTCATTGTACACACACATATGAGGAACATATGGGACTGAAGCTCTTATGTGAAGGGAATGGTTTATTTATACCTCAGACACCACTTTCTGCTCTGCCCACTTCCAGTGAGATATCACTTCTTTTCTGCTCCCTGACAAACATTACATGGCAACTCTTCATGTCTAGGTATCATGTCTCTGCTGTATTTGATATCCAGCTACCTTCAGAGCCAACAAATTCCCTGTCCAACATTCGCTAAGATGAATCAAATCAATTCAACTGAATAAACACTTAGTAAGCACCTACTCGGTGCTAGGCATGATCTCTGCCTTCATGGAACTTTAAAATCTAATGGGGCAACTGGAAAATGGGAGGAGGACCACTAGGGAATTTCATGTTCTCTTGGGGTGTCCAAACCAAGGAAAGTTGCAGCTAGAAAGGGATGTAAGTAATGATTTCCTCTGAGGGAGAGCTAGTGTTTCCCAACAAGATCTTTCAGCTATCATTCTCCCACCCATTTGGGCTGTATTGTGATTAGAAAGCTTCTTTCTTTCAGAGAGGGCTCCAGATCTTTGACCCTCCCATTTATGGCTCATCTATAGTCTCCAGCTGAGGATCTAACTTCAGGACCTTTGACTACTTTGTCCTCCACCCCCTGGGAATTTTGTGATTAGTAAAGATGCTTCTTGAAGGAGAGAATGACAGCTGTCAGGCAGAATTCTCTTATAAAATGAAAGAGGTTCAGACTCAGGTCATATCTGCTTTTTGAACTCTTCTTTGAGTTACTTTCTCTTTTCCCATCTTCTCCAGATCCTTCACTTCAAAGACAACGTCAATAAGTCGGTCAATAAACACTTGTTAAGCCCTTACTATGCATCAGGCACTGTGCTAAGTACTAGGGATACAAAGAAAGACAGAAATTTACTCTAGTTTTTAATTCTTGTTATTCTGCTGGCTTAGGCAAATATATCCAGGATTCTACTTCCTTAAATGGAAAAAGGAACTGAGGAAAATCGTGGTGAGAAAAATGCTTTTATTTTCCCTTATAATGCTCTCATTTTCTTTGCAAGTGACAAGGGCTGAGATGGCTAAACAAGACTGGAAAGACTTATGACCTTAGTCCTACTTCCCTTCCCACTTTTTTTTTTTACCATAAACCACAGCCTGATCTCTGTCTGGTCCAGCTATGCTCATAATTAACATTGACTTTACATCCTAATCCATCCTCAGGGACCCAGTCCCCCTCAAAGACAGATAACTCTTTAGATGAGAGTCCCATTACCTTTTTTCCTCTATGTGTCTCTTTCTCTTCTCCACCATATTGGAGGTCAGGAAAAAACAAATTCATTGTGTTCTTCTGAGACTTTCCCACTTCTTTGTGAAAGGGAGCTCAATATTAAATCATTGCCACATCTACCTTAAGATTAGAAACCCTGGAACCATTAAATGATTCTTATGGTCCCATCTGATTGGGCAAACCGGACAACAGAGTACTGACTCCTAGTTCAGAGAACCCCTGTTCTTCAGAGGTCTAGAAATCTGTGCCCTAATCTGTGCATGTTTCTGTCTGTCCTTGTAACCCTGAGCACTGAAATGGGGTGCAGCTTAAGCATCCCCAGAGGCTGATACTTTAGGCATTGCCCGATTGTTATATCTAATGCTGATGGTGGTTGGAGGCTCTGACTGCCTTTGTGATGCTCTAAATCCCACTCTTTTCCCCTCTCCAAAATTATACTGAGTGAGAGGTAAGCATCATTATCACAACATCTGTATTAGGTAGACAGTATAGGGATTATCACCCTCATTTTGCAGAGGGGGAACTTGAGGAACTTGGACTGGTGATTTACCTAAAATCATACAACTAGTGTCAGAAGATGGGACGCAAAATCCTATCTTCTCACTCCAAAGGCAATGTTCCTTCTACTCTGTCATGTTGGGACTCAACTTTCCAGTTCTCTGTATTTCAAAATAATTATTTCATCCTTTCCCCTTCCTGCCACAGATATCTTCCTTTATACTCTGATCTAAATAATCTGGAAAACTAATTCAGATGAAAGTGTGAATGACAGAGGATGGTTTTTTGTGGTCGAGGATAGGGGTTGGAAGGAGGGGTGTCTGGAGAGGACAGTGCTCAATCAAAAGGATTACGTTCTAATGGTGGAATTTCAGACCATCTCCTGAGCTGAGGGGAGAGAGAAGCATGTTTAGGACCTCCTCACATCTCAAATCATGCAATGTAGTTAATACCTTTCTAATAAAAGTGGATTATCTATTATTGTGGATCATTCATTCATTCAAGAAATACTTATTAAGGCACTGTGCTCAGTGCTAGAGATAGAAAAAATGAAAATGGCATAGTCTCTGCCTTCAAGAGGCTCTAGAAAAGAAATAAATATGATCCCTATTACAGTATGGTGACAGAGTATACATAGACTAATAGAAGAAATTTGATGAAGGGAGGGATCATCTCCAGTTGAGGGATTAGGGAGGGCTTCAAGCAAGTGACACCTGAACTGGGCATTGAAGAAGCAGAGGAATTCTTAACAGACATTTGTTTGTGTGTAGGGAAGGATACAAGCCAGGGAAATGGAGCAGAGGTGAGAATGGAGAGAACAGACAGGGCAGTAAGTGGGAGAGGAGAGAAGCTTCCTATCAAGTCTGTATAGCCCTCATGAACCTCAGAATAGGAAAAAGAAAAGAATCCTGGTTCAAGTCCCTGCTCTGTATAATGAGTCTTATGCCCACTCTCACCTACAGCCTGCGTGAATAACCCATGCCTCCATGACAGTGTCTGTAGGATGATTGTCTCCACTGGGAAGACCATCTGTGCTTGCCAAGGAATCAATGTAGGGAAATACTGCAACATTGGTAAGTCAAGACCCTGCCCAAAGGATTTTCTATATTTCATAGACCCTTCAAGATGAAATGGACTATGGAAAATAGAATGTTAGCACTATGAGGACTTTAGAAAATGGAACCTTAGATTTGGATAGGACCTTAGAACATAAAACACAGGATGTCAGAGCTGGAAGAGGATTTAAAACACAGAACGCCAGAGCTGAAAGGGACCAGAGAACATAGAATGTCAGAGCCAGAAGGGAACTTAGAATATAGAACATACACTATCAGAGCTGAGAAGGACCTTGGGGCATAAAAAATAGAATATTAGAGCTGGAAGAAATTATAGAACATAGACAATTTGAGCTGGAAGAGATCTTAAAATTTAATAGAGTTATAACTAGTATTATGGTACCTGGAGCAAGCAGTTAAAAAAATGAACCCTCAACACAACTGACTCTGGTAAAGCCCCCAGGATACTATGAACAGCAGGAGAGAAATGAGCCAAGAAGGAGCTCAACTAGGATATTGCTGCCAGGAGGAAGGATGATAACCATTTGATCACTTCCTATTATAGCTCTTTCTTTTTTGCTTACTTGGTGCTAAGTTTAATTGTTTCTGTAATACCAAAGGACCCAAAGGGTTCTTTAACTTGAGGAACTCAGAGGAAAGCCCCAGTCATTTCTACCTTCATTACGGCTCTTGAATGTAGAATGCTAGAGCTGAAAAGAATCTAAAAAGTTTAGGTTAGTATTGGAAAGAACATTTGAGAATATCTAGTTTACCCTCTTCTTTTTCCAGAGGAGCAAAATAAGGTACAGAAAGAAATGGACCAATTACAGCTAAAGTTTTGCTTAGGACTGCCCAGGGGGCAGTCAGTCAGTTCTAATTCATCACCCACTATCGCACATGTGGGTCACAGACCTCCCCATACTTAAAGATAAGTGAGGTATATATGCTTCTGGTGATTAAATCTAAAAAAGGGCAGGGGAGAATTAATCCCATTTTCACAATCCCCCCTGTGATCATTTGGGAGACTAGTCTCCCTAATTGATCATTTGACACAATCATCTTGTACCCCTAAAAATCTTCTAACTACAAGTGTATATAATATTGCACCTTTGAAGAGGAAACTACAGTAATTAGAGATGAGGGAAATAGAAGAGAGAGAAAGCAGTACAAAGAATATTGACTCTATGGTCAGAGGACCTGGTATTAAACCCCACTTCTGGCTCATACTACCTGTGTCACCTTGAACAAGTCACCATACTTCCTTGGGCCTCAGATTCCTCATCTGTTAAATGAGATAGAACATGAGGGATACAACAAAGCAACAGAAAGTTCCTGCCCTCGAGGAGTTCATAATCTCCATAGATAGATTTTAGGTTCAGGTAAAGCTTGATTTCCCAGGACAGTTTTGATAGGTTAAGTAGGAAGAGGAATTAGGAAGCCATCCCCATACTTTTTCCAAGCCTGGAAGAGGGGACAGAGGGCAGATCCCATGTTGCCCAGTGCTCAGCAGGTATTTCCTGTCCTCAGTTCCTAGGGAGAACTGTTACTTCGGCAATGGCACAGAATATCGGGGCATTGCCAAGAAGACCATCTCAGGTCAGAGCTGTTTGCCCTGGAATTCAGATGTGCTGTATCAGGAGCTCCATGTAGACAGTGTGGAGAAGGCTGTACACCTGGGGCTGGGTCCTCACTCCTACTGCAGGTAAGAGTCTAGCTGAGCCTGTCTCCATATGGCCAATACTCCTTAGGGTCTTTTCTCATCCCCATCACAGGGGCAAACTGACTCTCTGCAAATAGAAAAGCCAGTAACATTTGGGGAGAGACAACCTGTGTTGTAGATCAGGAAAGGGTTCAGGAACTAGGGGCAGCTAGGTAGCACAGTGGATCTAGAGCATTGGCATTGGAGTTGTGAGGACCCAGGTTCAAATCTGACCTCAGATACTTCCTAGTCGTGTGCAAGTCACTTAACCCCAATTGCCTAGCCCTTATCATTCCTTTTCCTTTAGAATCAATGTTTAATGTCAATTCTAAGACAGAAGGTAATTTTTTTAAGAGTATAGGAACTAGAATTAGATATATGTTCTGGTTCTAAAATTTTTAAATCATATGACCCTGGAAAACTGAGATGAGGAATACTTCCACAGGAAAGTAGAGTGACACAGCCCATCCAGGTATAATGGCAGATTTCATTTAGTGATGTTTCAGACCTGGGGAGAGTCAGGGAGGAAAGATTATTTTTGCCTGTCAGCAAGGGAGCTGGCAAAGCAATGGAGGAGATGTTGAGAAAATATGAAATGAGATACTTTAAGAAAGTGTAATAACCTGAAATAAAAATTAGCTCATTTTAAGTCGATGGCAAGATTCCTAAGGTTCACATAATTCCCCTCTTTGTGACTTTTAGGATGTTTATTTTAGTTCAAAAGTTATGAGTTCAATAACAATTATTTCAAGCCTTCCAGTTAGCAAGACTTGCTAACATTAAGAAAGAAGTTTTTAGCTCTGTGCTTTAATATTTAAGCATTTATGTCTATTTCTAGTTAACCCCTGCCACTTTTGTAGTTGAGACAAGATTCAGATTGCTGCAAACATTTGGGTAATGACTTTGGGTATATATAATGATTAAGTATAATTATTTGAATAATAGCGGATTACATTACAGGGTCTGTGTTCTTCTTGAGCCTTCCTAGATATCATTTTTATCTGCCATAACTCAGCCTTACTTTTTCTTTCTCCTAGTCCTGGTTGTCCCTAGGCTGCTGATTCTTTATGGGTTCCCTCCAGCTTGACCTCACTCTTTCCTCTCTGTTTCTATTTCCTTGGAATCTCTCTCTAGTTCTGACATAGGTCAGGTAGAATGAGACCTTTTATAAGTTGTCCAGGATATGATAAAGTCTCTCACAATGAATGGCTTTGATTGATTCAGAAGATACATGTTTTGTTCACATTTTATGATTGATTTTACACACTTGAGCACACATACACACACAGAGGACCGATTGATTGATTCAATCAAGAAGAGCTCTTATCTAACAAATGTAATTACTGTTAAGTGGGATGCTTGCAGAAGACCTTATAAGCTCTACCAGCTACCTGGACCAGGTTTTTTTTTTTTTTTTTTTTTTTTTTTTTTTTTTTAATCAAAGACCTGGGTAGAGTATCTGTTGAAAAGACCAGTGGAAATCTCAATAACATCTAATCAAGTTGTGGCAATTTTTTTAGATTCAATGAGATCACTCCACAGAGACTAAGCAAACTTAGCTCACCTTGTCAAGAAGCACACTGACCTGCTATCCTGGCTCTGACCTTAACCCATGGGATGACCTTGAACAACCTCCCCCTTGGACTCAATTTCCTCCTCTATAAAAACTAAATGATCTCTAAGAACTCTTCCAATTCTAGCATCTTAGATTCTAGGATCTTTCTATTTCCAGCACTCTTTGTTCATGGGCACTAAGTTTTTTTGAATTCTGGGTATTTGATCTGTGTTTTAACTTTTTTTTTTTTTTAATATGGGGAGATTCTTTTCTTTTCTTTTCTCAATGGCATGTAAACAAAATTCAACCTTTCAAAATTTTTTGAGTTCCAGATTCTCTCCCTTTCTTTCATCTCTCCACCTTGATAAGGCAAACAATTTGATCCAGATAATACATGTATAGTCATGCGAAACATTTCCATATTAGCCATAACATTGTCTTCTAAGGTTCTTGACTTTTTTGTGAGTCCTACACTCTTTAGCAGTCTAGTGGGGGCTATGAAACAATTCTTAGAATGTTTTTAAGTGGATAAAATAAAATACCTAGATCTACGAAGGAAGTCAGTTATGTTGAAATAGATATTAGGATAAAAAAACAACAACTATGATTCATCATTTGAATAGAAAATTTAAGGGTTATTTTGTACATGTCTTTTTGGGGTCCTGGTTCTCACGGCTAGTTTCTCTTTGCTGGCATAGGTGGAGTTTAGCTCTGCCCCCGGGGGGCCCCTGGCCATATTCTTTGGGGATGGGAGGGCTAAGAGGATTAAGAGTCTGGGCTCTCACAACCACACTGAATTCTTTCTCCCTTGTGTCAGAAATCCCGACAGTGATGAGAGGCCCTGGTGTTACATCATGAAGGACAACACTCTTTCCTGGGAATACTGCAACATCTCAGCCTGTGGTAGGTGGGCTCTGAGCCAGGCAGTGGGGAGGACCACTGTTGTTTTAACTCATGGACATGAAGCACAGTGTCATCTAGCTCCATAAAGAAAACCAAACCAAACGAAACCAACTCTGTAATGAGATGCTTTCTCAAAAGCTGATGTAGAATTTTTTTGATCCCTCTGGTAGTGTTCTGAAGATAGTTCTAGGAAATGTCTGAGGAATAGGAATAACACCTCTTAGCATGCTTTATTGACCTGTTTTGTAGTCAGGGGTATGCTGATAAATGTTTAATGATAGGTTCTCCAAAAGACAATTTTTTAATTTTTAAAATTTAAATTATTTCTTTTTAAAAAAATTTATCTTTATTTTTAATTTTTTAAATTTAAATTTAAATCTTTAATTTTACAATCAAACAAACAATAAATCAAGCCTGATTGGTAGTACTTGTTGATTTCTGAGATGTGAATGCTCACAGTGATAATTTAACAATCAGCTCAAGTTCACACATGACTTTCAGTTTCATTCTCTCATTTGGCCCTTTGGAAGTTGTGATACCCAAAGGGACAGAAATAATGGAAAAACAAAAACACAACTTGAACTTAGACTCTAAAGACCGGAGTTCTAGTCCCAGCTCTGCTACCTATGAAATGTTTGACCTTGGCTAAGTTATTGCCTGTCTTTAGTCCTCAGTTACCTCATCTGCGATCAGTCATAGAGGCATAAAGCTGGGAAGAACCCAAGAAATCATTCAGTCCAATGAACACCCCAAACAGGATTCTTACCTGAAAAATGCCCACCTGTGTTTGAAGACTCCCAATGACAAGGAGCTCAGAATTTGTTAGGAAAATTTTCCTTATATTTAAGTAAAATCAGCCTTTTTTGTAAGTCTTGTTCTTGCCTTTCAGAGCCAAATAAAACAAGTCTAATATCTTTTCTTTGTAGCAGACCATTAAATATTTATGACGGCTCTCTAATCTCCAATCCTACCTTGTCCCTAGAGTCTTCTCCAGGCTAATTGTAATAGCTAAGGGTAATAGCAAACATTTTTTGCAGTGATTTAAGGTCTGCAAAGCTTTTTAAGGTTCAGAGGCAGCTAGGTGGCATGGAGGATAGAGTAAGGAAAAATGGAATTTAATTCCAACCTGGGCAAGTCAGTTAATCTCTGTTTACCTTGGTTTCCTCAATTTTAGAATTAGAACTCTGACAGGATTATTGTGAGGTTCAAATAAGATTACATAGATAACATATATTATTACATATAATATTAAATTGTATGTTATACATATATCTATAT